>NC_080083.1:48571066-48871066 GCF_949987535.1 Balaenoptera acutorostrata
GAAATCTGATGCATTTAATTATCTTTAGAAAAGTTTTAAGTAATTGATGAAAGGCTTAGGGTTGAATTGGTGATAAATACATAAAGTATTAAATGAAAAAAGATCTAAACTCAAATAAAAGCAAGTAATGTGTGAAAGGAGATGTTAGAATAAGTTCTCAGTCCTTGGGGTAGTGTCTGGAGTAGCTGAAGTTCATGTCAGTCACCTCCAGTGGTAAACCATATCAGTTTTCTCCAGTGTGGTACAAATATTTTTATTATTTGATTTGGACCATTATCGTTGAGCAGTAGTGCTCTAAAGCAGGGTGAGCAAATCTGGCCTGTGTGGCCTGCTTTTGTACAGTTAATAGATTTGATTTGCTAAGACACTTTTAATTATTTTTGTATCTGTGTTCATGTGGGATATTGGCCTTTAATTTTCCTGTCTTAGGATGTCTTTGTCTGATTTTTGTATCAAGGTAATCCTGGTCTCATAGAATCAGTTGAAAGTTGAGAGATACTTCTCCCTCTTCAATTTCCTGTAGTATTTTTTATAGAATTGATATTATTTTATTCATAAATGTTTGATAGAATTTCCCAGGGAGGCATCTGGGCCTGGAATTTTCATTGTGGGAAAGTTTTAAAATATAAATTAAATTTCTTTAGTAAATATAGGACTATTCAAATTAACTCTTTCTTCTTGAGTAACCTTTTTAAATCTATAGAATCTGTAGCGGTGTCACCTCTCCTCATTCCCAATATGGGTAATTTGAGTATTCTTTCTCCTTGTCTTGATCATTCTGGATAGAGATATATCAATTTTATTGACCTTAAAGAATCAGTTTCAGTTTTCATTCATTTTCTGTATTGCTTTCCTGTTTTCTATTTTATCAATTTCTTCTTTGCTCTTTATTATTTCCTTACTTCTGCCTGCTTTGGGTTTAATTTTCTCTTTTTCTAGCTTCTTAAGGTAGAAGCTAAGATCACTGATATTGGAACTTTCTTTTCTAATACAGGAATTTTAGTGCTATAAATTTCCCTCTATGTACTGACTTAGCTGCATTTCACAGACTTTGATGAGTAATGCTTTTCATGTATTTCAAAATACTGCCTAATTCCCCTTTTGGTTTCTTCTTTAACCCATGTGTTATTTAGAAGTGTGTTGATGTAGTTTTCAAACATTTGAGAATTTTCCAGATACCTTCCTCATATTAATTTCTGGTTTAATTTTGCTGTGGCCAAAGAACACACATTCCGAGTTAAATCACGTTTTATTGAGATTTGTTTTATGGCCCAGGAAATTTTGTATCTTAAATGTTCTGTGTGCACTTAAAATATGTGTATTATGCTCTTTGGGGGTGAAAGGCTCTATGAATATTAGTCTGGTTGAGTTAATTGATAGTGTTGTTCAAGTCTTCTATATCTTTGCTGATTTTATGTCTGCTCATTCTGTCAGTTATTAAGAGAGGAATATTGAAATCTCAGACCGTAAGTGTGGATTTATCTATTTCCCCTTGCAGTTCTACCACATTCCTCATACCACTGATCCTCTGGTCATCAGAAAGGATTCCCCTTCCTCAGAGATTTAAGTATGCCCTACAGCTGCCATTACTGAAATAGTCTTACCTATAGGCAGGGCTGGAAGAGGAAGGTAAAAAGAGAAAAAGGCCAGATCTTCCCACTCTCACAGTCCTATATGGTCTGTCCCCCCACCACTGCCCCATTTATACTCTCTAATCAGAAAGAGAAGACTTGTATCTGTTTGACTCTGGTGTGCCAATCCAGGATTTGGATTTCTTTTGAGTTCAGGCTGGGAGTTTGGTGACATTAAAAAACAACAGGAAATGCATCACTGAATTGGTTGTCCTTCAAGCTCTGGTTTCCTTCCACAATTTGCCTGCTACTGTTTAGTTTTCAGAGTCCTCAGATTGCTGCTCCATCATTCTTTCCAGGGTTTTCAGTTACATTGATGGGTTTTAGTTATATTCAGTTAAGGCAGAGTGTGCTTACTCCATTTTAACCCAGAACCAGAAGAGCTCTTCCATTTTTTTTTTAATAAATTGATTTATTTTATTTATTTTGGCCACGTTGGGTCTTCGTTGCTGCGCGTGGGCTTTCTCTAGTTGAGGCAAGCAGGGGCTACCCTTCGTTGCAGTGTGCAGGCTTCTCATTGTGGTGGCTTCTCTTGTTGCAGAGCACGGGCTCCAGGTGCACGGCCTTCAGTAGTTGCGGTGCGTGGGCTCAGTAGTTGTGGCTTGTGGGCTCTAGAGTGCAGGCTCAGTAGTTGTGGCGCACCGGCTTAGTTGCTCCATGGCATGTGGGATCTTCCCAGACCAGGGATCGAACCCATGTCCCCTGCACTGGCAGGCAGATTCTTAACCACTGTGCCACCAGCGAAGTCCCTTTCCGTTTTATTATATTTTGTGTTGACCTGTCTGGAGGGTAATATTCAAAATATTTAATAATTGGTATGCCATAAATATCAACCAACCAGAACAGATGCCAGTCTGTTCAGAACAAACATTATCTTTAAACAACTGATATGCCTGTAGAGGGCCATAACGCTTGATAATCTGCCCTGCCTGATTGTGGATATAGTTGCTATTTAAGTCTCTTCTCAGTAGTAATGGCAGACATGTAAGGTAAGGTGTCTGGTGAGGTGTGTCAATCTTTGGGCATGAGGGCTCTCTCCTGCGTGTTAACTAACTAGTTTGGCCTCTGATCTTTCAGATGCAGTGGATTCTGACTCAAATATACCCACACTCATTGCTCTGGTTTAGGGACAGAGACCTCTGATGTCATCTGCTTATCAAATGTAGGAGATGGGAGATGGCCTGACTGCTTGGACTGAATCAGATCCCATGCCACTCATTAAGATTACTGCCCCTGAGAACTTCCTGTTCCTTGCATCTCTTGCTTTTGTGGTTAAAACAGACCTGGAAACACTCTCATCTTTTACAGTTATTCTCCTACACATGCTGTGGGCTATAATTTCCTCCCTCCAGTTGCATGTAGTTTCTGTCTTCCATGGATTTCTTAACATTCCTCCTCCATTATTGGCTTTTTGTTTTGTTTTGTAATGCTTTAAGAATTTGTTCTTTTTAAGATACATTTTCTATCATTTCCCCACCACCTATATGGTTGTCATTTTAGTCTGAACTACCGTCGTTTCTTTCCTTTACTACTATTACAGTGTCCTTATTATTTCCATTCTTGCCAACATATAGTCTGTTGTCCATTTGATAGCTATACTGCTCTGGTTAAAATAAATCAAATCGTATATTTCCCCAAACTTGAAAAAAAAATTCACCAGTGGCTTCCTATCACATTCAGAATAAATTCCAAAGTCTTTTTTTTTTTTTTTTTAATTTAGGGAAGTCTCTTTTATTTATTTATTTATTTTTATATTTATTTTTGTGTTGGGTCTTGTTTCTGTGCGAGGGCTTCCTCTAGTTGCGGCAAGCGGGGGCCACTCTTCATCACGGTGCGCGGGCCTCTTCACTATCACGGCCTCTCTTGTTGCGGAGCACAGGCTCCAGACGCGCAGGCTCAGTAGTTGTGGCTCATGGGCCTAGTTGCTCCGCGGCATGTGGGATCTTCCCAGACCAGGGCTCGAACCCATGTTCCCTGCATTAGCAGGCAGATGCTCAACCACTGTGCCACCAGGGAAGCCCCCAATTCCAAAGTCTTTATCATTCCCTATATGACCCTACCTAAGCTACCCTTTTCCTAATACTTTATGTCCTCCCACTCCCTTCATTATCCACTTTGTTTCATCTATGCTGGCTTTTTTGCTTAAACATGTTAAAGAGTGTTTTCTTTTCAGGGCCTGTACATTTGTTCTTTCTTGACTAAAGGACTGTAGATTTCTACTCAGGTCAGAGAGGCCTTCTCTCTGACCACCTAAACACCCAGCTCTAGCCTTCATAATTGCCACTACTTTACTTGTTCATTGTTGTCTCAACTACCAGAAAACTGGTTTCATTTGAGCGGAGACTTCGTCTTATTCACCACTCTAGCCTTAGAACACTTGCATATAAAATTTTTTCAGTATTTGTTGAATGAAGGAATGAACAAATATCTAGCACTTAGTGTGCATGGGAAAGTATGTGGATGTGCCCAGGTCACATATTGATCCAATATTCACTTCTGTTATTTATGTAACTGAAAAAGTAAAGCAGCAGTGTGAGAAATTTGTTGGATGTATGTAGTTTGTCAGACTATCAACTATCTATTGATTTGTGAATTGAGGCTCTTGAAATAAGACTGTAAAACTGATTGTGACAGTTTAACCCTAGTATAGCCTTTAAGGTTGGGTGGTTATTTTTGGCTTTCCAGCGTAGCATTTTGTATATTATTGGGTTATATTATTTACTACATTTGGTCTTATTTGTCTGTTGGATCTCTATTTTTCTTAGTAATCTAGGAGTTCATTAATGGTAGGATCTTAGCATTTAGCACAGTACCAATGTCTTGCATTTAGGCCATCGAATTGATGAAGGAAGCTTATCAATTCTAGGAATTCTGGTTCTGTATTTCAGAAATCATGGGGTACTTCATCAGAATTGTTTTTTTATTGTACTAGCTCCATTTTCTGAATCAAATGATTTTTCATTAGAGGTCATCTGTACATAAGCCAACTTATTGCTTCTAGATACTAAATAGGTGCATGAGCTTATGTAATATGGCTGAAACCCAGTTTTGATTCACTTCTGCAAAGATAGCATTATGCAGGCATTAGACTCTGATATACAAGATGTGTATTGGTATAATAATACCTATGATCAGTTCATGCTGGAAGACTGGGAAATTGTACAGTATTTGACTTTGTGTGATTCCCATTATTTTTAGCCAGTTTCATTTGATTATTACATGCTGGTGTATCTATAGTAATAAGGTACTAAATTTTCAAATATGCTGTCTCCTGGTTCTTTTTCTTTCCTTATAAACATATAAAATATTTCGTAGAAATGAGATGTTCATGTGCTTGAAACATATACAAATTATTCTTTAGTCTGGTGATGATGATTTCTTTATTAAGCTCAGAGTGTTTTATTATATAGAATGATAAGGAAAATTATTTCAATATTCAGTATATCATTTCTTTATCTCAGTGTAAGAGTATATCTGGCATAGTGGCGTCACTAATGTACAGGATTATTTTGTTGTTTTAGTACTTTCTCCTTCTGATAAAAATTATTTAGCTTTCGACATAGATTGCTTTAGGAATAAAGAAAAAAATTTTAATAATACATATGTGCCAGGCTCTGAGCTAGGTGCTTTCACAAAATCCTCATTTAATTCTCAGAATAATGCTGTGAAGTAAGTATTATTTTCAGTCGGAAAATATTTCAGGCTTTACACTAATCTATGCCAAAAGTTTCGAATCAGACTTGTTGGTAGCACATATTTAGAATCTTTCTATTCTGGTATTTAAAACACAAATTTGTTTGTTGGTGGTTGGACCAACAGACTTGAAAAGATCTGACCTTAAATGATAAATCCTTCTGAAGTGTCTTTATTTCTAGTCATGTTTCTTCTGAGATTTAACTTCTTGTTGATAATTCTTTGTGTAACACTCTTTTTTCCAAAAAATTAAACTTGAAATTGGCCCTCTAGCCAACAATTTCTTATTATCTTAGGGTGCTAGGGGTATGTCAGAATGTGTTTATATATTTCAGTTACACTTTATATTTTTAAATGTGAGTTATAATAATTGTATTAAGTAAAAAATTACTTTTATCAAACAATGTAGACATTTAAAAAGGATACGTTAGGACTTCTTCCTCTTCCACTCCCCTAAAGTAACTAGTATTAACTGTATTCAGTCTGTATCCTTCCATGATTTCCCCTAAACTCATACTGGCACATGCATGGGTGTGTGTGTGTGTGTGTGTGTGTGTGTGTGTGTGTGTTTGTGTGTATTACTTTGAAGATTTTAAAAAATAAAATGCAGTTTTAATTCTCTTCTCCCTCAGTTAACAGTGTAGCATGGCCATACCTCCAGGAACATACTTAAATTCTAATTTCTTAAAATCTGTATAATCCTCCTTAGCTAAGTAATCCATAATTTTTTCCACCATTTCCTCATCTATGAGTGTTCAGATTTTAAAAGTGATTCATAATAATTTACTTAGTAATATCTTAAACTCTAGGAATATGCAACCCTAAGCACGTTTTGTGTCAGAACATATTAAGTATCCTACTTAGTATTATGATAATTGGACTAGTTAACACTAGAAGGTTTGTAGAAGCCACTCCTTGCTTATCCATATTTATGAATGAAACGGAATAAAAGCATGGGAACTAAAAAGGTTGGAAAAGGTATGTTGGACATTTAGAAAGATTCTGATTTAAAATATTTTTATCTGAATTCTTCTGTCAAGAGATAAAAATGACAAAAACCTCTTTGAAAAACTTCATAAGTTTTATTGAAGGGTCATAAAGAGTTGGATAACAAAGGATGAGGAAGGAACGTATTAGTGAAGCCTAGGGTAACATTATTATCTAGTAAATACATTTTGTGTTTTGTTTTGTTTGAGGACCAGGCTGGATTTAATAAGTTTTATTCCTAGTGAAAGATTGAAGAGCTGGTTCCCACAAGGGGGCAGACTAAGACAATCTGAAATCCTTGACACTATAAACAATATTTATTTTAAATTCATAATTGATTTACTAAGAAGGAAGGGGAAGTCACCAGGGACTAGAAATGAGTAGAGAGACAACTGACCAACCATCCCGTGAATGGTACCGTATATTGGGGGCATCCACCTGCCTCTTCCCCAGTGCATGCGCGAACTTTTGGCAGGTTGGACACTCAGCTGTGGCTGTAGTCAGGTTGGCCTCAGTGAGCAGAAGCCCATATTGCTGAGCCCGTGTATAAATCGCATTCCTGCTACCATGGCCTCTTTGTTAATGAGCCCATTGGGCAAAGATAGAATGGCTGGGTAAAGAGACTGGCTTAGTCCTCCAAACTGGTTATTTTATCTACGGGGTTATTAAGCACCTTCTCTGTAGAGTTTGCCCTTTGGTAAGCATTCACATGGGGCATAAATTGCTTCATATTCTGTGCCCTTTCAAAGAGGTCTGTCCATATACCTTATCCCCAGATTTCCTGTCACCAGTTCTCTAATTATTCCTTCCAAATCTCTGAATATCCAGTCATACCATTAAACACTGTCCATGAGTCAGTATAGAACAGTATCTCTGTCATCTCTCCTTCCAGGCAAAATGAACAACTAGGTACCCTGTTCAAGCTTCTGGCCCTGGAAGGGCTTCCCTTCACCACTGTCCTTCAGGACCCCAGAATGGGGCTCTAGTATTGTTGTCATCTGCATGTTATCATGCAGAGATATCAGTAAACAAGCTTGATTTCCCCCCCCCCCCCTCAGTGAGATGGTCATAGACAATTCTCCATGAGATAAAATATATCCAGATTGAGAGGAAAGAAGCAGTATAGCAGGAATAGGAACCTTGGGCATATGGGCCACTTGCTTATGCAAATTATTTATGCCTTCAGGACCTGCTCAAGCCTGATCTCATGTACATCCCTTCCTTCTGATGATGAAGTGCTTCAGTATACACCCAACCATATTGCTTTGTTGGTCCAACAAAACTTAGTTCATGATGGACTGCCCAGGTCACATGGTAACATGGTGGCCCATGATCAAGCAAGCATTCATTCTAAGGCCCTGTGGTAAGCCAAAAGCTGTTTTTCAAAAAAGGGTAATAGTTATTTGTACCGGATGACATAGCTTTTTTACAGAATGCTGGAGATCTGGCCTGAGATTCACCTAAAGTTGTGCAATAACCGTTCAAGATCCCTATCTAGCACAGATACGTCAAGCAACATTGGATCTAGTGGGTTATATAACCCAAGTGGCAAAGCAGCTTTCACAGCAGCCCATATGTGTTGCAGAGCCTTCAGTTGTTGTGGGCCTCTCTTACATCCAGCAGTCTTGGTAAATGGTTCATAGTTGCATACCCAAATGAGGAACAGATTGCTTCAAAAATCCAAGGAGGTCTACTGGGCATTGCACTTCTTTCTCAGTATTAAGAGAGAGTAGGTGCAGCAACTTCATCACCTTGAAAGGGATATCTTGAATTGCTCAAGACCATAGGGCTCACAGAAATTTTACCAGTGTGGAAGACCTGTGAATTTTTGTGGAATTTATTTCCCACCCTCTGGAGTGCATATATTTTACCACAGTATTTAGATCAGTTGCTGCTTCTTGTTCACCAAGTCTAATCAGCATGAAATTATTAGTGTAGTGGACCAGCATGGTGCCCTTCGAATGGAAAGGCAGTTAAGGTCCCTGTGGATTAGATTATTACTAAGACCAGGAGAATTAATAGCAGGTAGGCCAGTGAAAATGTATAGCTAACCCTGACAGCTGAATGCTTACTGCTTATGATGATCTCATTCTCAGGTCTGTAGCTGCAGACCTGGTACCAGGGATATGTTGATTTGCTTTAGCAAGAAAACCACATCTAAAGCAGCAGCAGCAGTGGGATACACAACCTGAATAAGTTACAAAAATCCATTGTCATTCTCCAAGATTTGTCTTTCTTCTGCTTAGGCCATATAGATGAGTTGAATGGGAATGTGGTAAGAGTCATCACCCTAGGATCTTTCCAGTATTTAGTGATTGGATCATACTTTTTGCCTTATATTCTAGGAACTAAGTGAACTTGATTCTGGACATAGGTGTAAAGCTTTACTGTGCAATGCAGTAGTCATTGACCACAGGTAGCTGTGAGTGCTTGAAATGTGACTGGTCCAAAAGGAGATGTGTTGTATGTGTAAACTACACACTAGATTTTGAAACTTTCTGTCTTCCCGTTCATTCAGTAATGTTTGCCTTTACTTATTGAAGCATTGTTGTAATAGTTGCTTTAAGGTCTTTGGTGTTTAATTCTAATATCTGTGTAATCTTGGGAATAACATCTGTTGACTTTTCCTTCTCATGTTGAGATTTCCCTGTTTCTTCATGTGCCATATTATTTTGGATTATATCTTGGACATTTTGAATATTATGATATGAGACCCTAGGTTTTATTTAAGTTCTAAGGAAAAGGTTAATTTGTGTGTGTGTGTGTGTGTGTGTGTATGTCAGTGTCTAGTCAACCAGATTATGTTCAGGAAACAGATTCCTACCTGCATTCTCAGGGCTCTAGTTCCAACGTCAGTTCGGTTTTCTGGGCATTTCTATTTAGATCATTTCCATGTGTGTGACCCAGTGTCCATTCTGGGACCAGAGTGGTAGTAAGTATATCTTGTTGCTCTGTTCTTAAAGCCTATGGTATGGATGTTTAGGGTCACATCCATGCACGCAGAGCTCAGAGGTGAGCCCTGAAGTTCATATACAACTCTATGCGATTGTTTGCTTGATATCCCTCCACACCCCAATCTTACCAACATTTTCCAGCTCTCAGACTCTCCCTTGCCAGTAGTCTGGCTAAAAAACAGGGGCTCTAGTTTTCCTGTTCCGCTGATCAATTCCTACAACTGTGTCTGTTTCCAAGTCAAGTGGTAAGAGGACAGAGAGATAAAAAGCAGTGAGGATTTGCCTCACACTCTTGGGATTACAATTCCTGGGGTCAGAAAAAAGGGTTCACTTCTCCCAGGGTTTTAGGTGCCTGCCCAGTCACCACTACCATCTCTCTGCTGCTACTGCCATAGAATTGGCTGGAGACCAGGATAGAAGAGAAGGGAAAAAAGAGGGATTTCCCCTAGTTTCTCAGACCAACAAGGGCCCCCTTCCCTGTTCCTCACTAGAAAGGGAGGGATTTTCTTGGAGCTTTTTCTTATCCGGTGTACACTTCTCAGTTTTGGGCTGCCTTTGGGTCCAGGCGAGGCAATACCTGAGAAAAAACATGGCAAACTCACCACCACTTCAATGGAACTTCATATTCTGTGCTTCTTTTCCAATCTGCCTGCTACTGTTTATTTTCATAGTCTTCAGATAGGTACTCTATGCATTCTTTTTGTTTGGTTGGTTTTTGGTTATAGATTTATTTGTTTTAAAAAATAGATTTTCTATTTTAGAGTAGTTTTAGGTTCACAGCAAAGTTGAGTGGAAAGTACAGAGTTTCTATATATGCCTCTTGCACCCACACACTCACAGCCTCCCCCACTGTTACATCCCAGCACCACAGTGGTACATTTGTTACAATAGATGAAGCGACATTGACACATCATTATCACCCACAGTTCATAGTTTACATTAGGGTTCACTCTTTTTTTTTTTTTTAAGGAAGCCTTTCATTTTTATTTAAAAAAAAAATTTTTTTAATTAATTAATTAATTTAATTTATGTTTTGGCTGCGTTGGGTCTTCATTGCTGCACGCGGACTTTCTCTAGTTGCGGCTAGGGGAGGCTACTCTTTATTGCGGTGCGCGGGCTTCTCATTGTGGTGGCTTCTCTTGTTGTGGAGCACAGGCTCTAGATGCGCGGACTTCAGTAGTTGTGGCACGTGGGCTCAGTAGTTGTGACTCTCGGGCTCTAGAGCTCAGGCTCAGTAGTTGTGGCTCACGGGCTTAGTTGCTCCACAGCAGGTGGGATCTTCCTGGACCAGGGCTTGAACCCGTGTCCCCTGCGTTGACAGGTGGATTCTTAACCACTGTGCCACCAGGGAAGCCCTGAAACAGGCTCTTAGAGTTGGTTCATGGTCCATCTCTTTGAGCAAGTTGTCTCCTGTTTGGACTTGGAACTTAATCTCAAAGAAATTAGTATTTTGCATCAAAATTTTGGCAAGTTTTGCCAAGTGTGATTATGATATTACCCATGATACTGAATTGTTGAAAAACTTGCCTTTCTGTGCCTGATGTCTTTCTGGTGTTATTTGACCTATTACTAGTAGATTGGGGAGGAAAATGTCTGTTTCATCCAGTCACAAATCCCAAATGTATTTCATAGATTACTGAGGTAAGTTAAACTTTATTATGTTTTCAGCTTTCATCTTACCTTCTACAATAGCCATTCAGTGGCTATTCTCTTGTTGCGGAGCATGGACTCTAGGTGTGCGGGCTCAGGAGTTGTGGCTCTCAGGCTCTAGAGTACAGGCTTAGTAGTTGTGGCGTACGGACTTAGTTGCTCTGTGGCATGTGGGATCTTACTGGACCAGGGCTCGAACCCGTGTCCCCTGCGTTGGCCGGCGGATTCTTAACCACTGTGCCACCACGGAAGCCCTCCCTGTGCTATCTTAATTCAACTTTTGAATATCTAATCGCCGGGTATCCAGCAAAACTGAATTTTTTCTGTCACATTAGCAGTTTATTTTTTTCTGCCATATCTCGATCACATTATTTCAGTAACTTTTATTCAGTTGATTATAGCAGGATAAGTGAGTGGTAGGAAAAGGAAGATTGAGTAATTTGGGGTACCAGTAAATATCACCTTACATGCTTGGTAAATTGGATTTCTTTTCTTTTTTTTTTTTTAACATTTATTTATTTACTTGGCTGTGCTGGGTCTTAGTTGCGGCCCGGGGATCTTCATTGCTGCGTGCGGGATCTTTGTTGCAGCATGCAGGATCTTTTAGTTGCGGCACGTGGGATCTTTAATTGCGACATGTGGGATCTTTTAGTTGCGGCATGCAGAATCTTTAGATGCAGCATGTGAACTCTTTATTTGCGGCAAGTGGGATCTAGTTCCCTGACCAGGGATTGAACCCGGGCCCCCTGCATTGGGAGTGTGGAGTCTTAGCCACTGGACCACCAGGGAAGTCCTGGTAAATTGGATTTCAAATTTTTAACTTCCTTCCTGTTATAAAATTATACATCCATTCCTTTTGCTATGCAGCTTTTCAGTGGTTCATGGTGTATTTCCATGCCCTGTTGATGTTTTTCTTGGACTTGCTTGGGCCAGTAAAATATTAGTGAACAGAGGTCTTAAATATGCTCCTCCGATTTAACTTGGTCTCCTGCAGCCCTGTGATCTACCATGACAGGAGTGTGCCCCACATATTCACTGCCCCTTCAGTGACTAGGCCCAATATGAATGACACATTGGAATAGTTCTGAACTTGAGAACCCAACCAAGATCAGCTGATCCACAGTCAATCTGCAGACTCATGAGCATAAAAGTGAATGTTGTAGACTACAGAGATTTTGAGGTTGTTAGTTACCCAAGAAAAACTGACTAATGCAGTCAAATTCTGTTAATGCATACCAGTACTTTTCTTTACTTGAAACATATATTTTTAGTTTTTTCTCTGTATTTATAGGGCAGAGAAGATAGAGGAAAATATTTTTAAGCAAAAAAGTAAACTAGGACATCTATACTGGACTAATTGCAGTATTATTCCTTAAGGAGTATTATTAGATTCTAAAATTATCAGCTAAGTTTTAACATTAGAACATTTCAAGTGAAAAGAGATACTTCACTAAATCAAATGCATTCTTCTAGATATATTGTCTTTAAACAATCTAGTGCTGATTTTTCTTTAATTAGGGAATTATTACGCTAATGACATGTCTCTTTGTAAACCTGTAAAATACTATAATTCCATATAAATCAGTCTCATGTCTATTCATGAAAGCCCAAAGATTAGAAATCTATTAAGAAAGAGACTTGAAAAATAGGTCTAGGAGATATAGTGTTCATCTGATCACAGTTCCAGAGAGAAAGAGAAGAGAACCGTTGGAAGAAAAGAATTGGTCAACATAGTAAAAGAAAGGACCCAGTGACTAATGAGAAATAAAAAGTTAAGACCTATTCTGGTAAAATTTTTGAAATCCAAAGATAAGGAATAAATCCTAGATTTCTACCAACAGAAGTTCGGGGGAAAGATAATAGTGACCTGTACTATGGTAGTGATAGGAGAAATGAAGAGAACATGGTAGATTTGAACTCTATATGAGGTTGATAATCTGCAGAATAGCTATTGCATTTGTTGCAAAGGGATGTGATGGGAAGAAATGAATGATTACTAGTCTTCTGGTTTGAATAAATATGTGAGTAGGTGGTAAATACGTAATATTTTTTAATTGAGGTAATTTACCATTTTAACCATTTTAATGTGTACAATTCAGTGGTTTTAGAACATTTACAATGTTGTGCAACCATCACAGCTATATAATCCATCACCCCAAAAGGAAACCCTGTACTTATTAAGCAGTCACTCCCCATTCCTGTAGTCACCTCTGGCAACCACTAATCTACTTTCTGTCTGGATTTGCTTATTCTGAACATTTCATATAAATGGAATCATACAACATGTGGCATTGTTTTTGTCTGGCTTCTTTCACTTAGTATAACGTTTTCAGAGTTTATCAGTGTTGTAGCATGAATCAAGCCTTCATTATTTTTATTGCTAAATAATATTTCATTGTATAGATATACCACATTTTGTTTATTGATTCATCAGTTAATGACATTTGAGTTGTTTCTGCTTCTTGGCTATTATGAATAATGCTTCATGAACATGAACATTCATGCTCAGGTTTTTGCTTGAAAACCTGTTTTCATTGCCTTTGGGTATATACATAGAAGAGGGATAGCTGGGTTGTATGGTAATTCTGTGTCTAACTTTTTGAGGAACTGCCAAACTGTTTTATACAGCAGCTGTACCATCTTATATTCCCACCAGCAATGTTTGAAGGTTCTAATTTCTCCACATCCTTACCAACACTTCTTTGTTGTTGTTGTTGTTTTATTAGCCATCCTACTGGGTGTGAAATGGTATTTCATTGTGGCTCTGATTTGCATTTCTTTAATGACTGATGATATGAGTATCTTTTTATGAGCTTATTGTCCATTTGTATTGTAAATTTCTCTTCAGAGAAATGTCTGCTCAAGTTTTTTGCCTACTTTTAAATTGCATTGTGTCTCTTTTTGTGGTTAAGTTCTAGGAGTTCTTTTTATGTTCTTGATTCTAGACTCTTTTTTTTTTTTAAGTTTTTTATTTTAAAAACTTTTTTTGGCCGTGCCACGCTGGCATGTGGATCTTAGTTCCCCAACCAGGGATTGAACCTGTCCCCCTTCAGTGGAAGCACGGAGTCTTAACCACTGGACTGCCAGGGAAGTCCCCTCAATTCTAGACTCTTATCAGATAAATGATTTGCAAATATTTTCTCCCATTCTGAGGGTTGTCTTTTCACTCTCTTGATAGTGTCCTTTGATGCACAAATGTTTTATCTTCCAGTTTGCTAATTCTCTCTTCATCTGTGTCTAATCTGTTTTTTCAATCCATCTATTGAGTTTTTATTTTCATAATTTTAATTATTGCTGAAATTCTAAACTTTTACTTTCTTTAAATATTAGCATGTTAATTTTTTTCTTTTTACATAAGATGACACACAATTTTAATACAGCATTTGGTCAGTATTTCTCAATAGAAACTCTCAACACTTTTGACTCAGTAATTGACTGTGTCTAGGAGCCATGATGTATATTAGGTCTCCAGAACTTATTCATCTAATAACTGAAAGTTTTTACCCTTTGACCAACATCTCCTTTTGCCACCACCATTCTCCTCTCGCCACCACCATTCTCCTCTCTACTACTATGATTTTGGCCTTATTTTTTAGATTCCACATATAAGTGAGATTACGTAGAGATTATTTCTTTCTGTGTCTGGTGGCTTATTTCACTTAGCATAATGTCCTCCAGGTTCATCCTATTGTTGCAAGTGGAAGGAGTTTCTTCTTTTTTAAGGCTGAATAATATTCCTCAGAGAGAGAGGAAGAGAGAGGGAAAGAAAGAGAGAGAGAGAGTGTGTGTATGTGTGTGTGTGTGTGTGTGTGTGTGTGTGTGTAAAATCACATTTTCTTCATCCATTCATCCATTGACAGACACTAAAATTGTTTCTATATTGTGGCTACTTTGAATAATGCTGCAGTGAACATGGGAGTGCAAGTATCTCTTTGAAATGGTAATTTTATTTCCTTTTGATATATACTCAGAAGTAGGTTTTCTGGCTCATATGGTAGCTCTATTTTTAATTTTTTGAGGAATCTCCATACTGTTTTTTGTAATCATTGTACCCATTTACATTCCCACCAACAGTGTATAGGGGTTCCTTTTTCTCTACATCATTGCCAATACTTATTATCTTTTGACTTTTTGGTAATAGCTTTCCTAACAGGTGTGAGGTGGTATCTCATTGTGATTTTGATTTTTGTGATTGATGATTGTTGATGTTGAGTACATTTTCGTGTGCCTGTTGCCCATTCGTATGTCTTCTTTGGAAAATATTTATTCAGGTCCTTTGCCCATTTTTTAAAATATTTATTTATTTATTTATAATTATTTTTTTGGCTGTGTTGGGTCTTCGTTGCTGTGTGTGGGCTTTCTCTAGTTGCAGTGAGTGGGGGCTACTCTTTGTTGTGGGATGTGGGCCTCTCATTGCAGTGGCTTCTCTTGTTGAGGAGCATGGGCTTTAGGCACGCAGGCTTCAGTAGTTCTGGCTCGCGGGCTCTAGAGTGCAGGCTCAGTAGTTGTGGTGCATGGGCTTAGCTGCTTCGCGGCATGTGGGATCTTCCTGGACCAGGGCTCGAACCCATGTCCCCTGCATTGGCAGGTGGATTCTTAACCACTGCACCACCAGGGAAGTCCTGCCCATTTTTTAATTAGGTTTTTTGTTTGTTTGTTTTATTTTGCTATTGAATATGAGTTCTTTACATATTTTTAGTATTAACCCCTTATCTGATATGGTTTGCAAACATTTTCTCCCATTCTGTAGGTTACCTTTTCATTTTGTTGATGGTTTCCTTTGCTGTGCAGAAACTTTTTAGTTTGATATAGTCTCACTTGTTTTACTTTTGTTTTTGTTGCTTGTGCTTTTGATGTCAAATCCCAAAAAAATCATTTTCAAGATGAATTTCATGGACTTTTCCCCCTGTGTTTTCTGCTAAGAACTTTATGGTTTCAGGTCTTAGGTTTAAGTTTTAACCCATTTTCAGTTGATTTTTGTATATGGTGTAGGATAAGGATCCAGTTTCATTCTTTTGCATGTGGATATTCAGTTTTTCCAATGCTATTTATTGAAGAGACTATCCTTTCCCCATTGTATATTCTTGGTGCCCTTGTCAAAGATTAGTTGACCGTATATGCATGGGTTTATTTCTGGGTTCTCTATTCTGTTCCATTGATCTATGTGTCTGTTTTTGTGCTAGTACCAAATTGTTTTCCTACTGCTTTGTAATATAATTTGAAATTAGGAAGTGTGTTATGCCTCCAGTTTTGTTCTTCTTGCTCAAGATTACTTGATTACGTTAGCTATTCAGAATCTTTTGTGGATCCATGCAAATTTTAGAGTTGCTTTTTCTATTTCTGTGAAAAAATGCCATTGGAATTTTGATAGGGATTACATTGGATCTGTAGATTACTTTGGGTAGTATGGACATTTTAACGATATTAATTCTTACAGTCCATGAATACAGGATATCTTTCCATTTATTTGTGTCTTCAGTTTCTTCACCAGTGTCTTATAGTTCTCAATGTATAGATCTTTCACCTCCTTGGTTAAATTCATTCCTAAGTATTTTAATCTTTTTGGTGTTAAGCATACTACTTTAAATTCTGTGTCTTATTGTTCCATAGTCTGTATTCCCTCTGAGACTATTTATTTTGCATGGTCTTTCTGATTTGCTTTTTTCATGTTCTCTCTTTGTTATTGTTAGTTAAGGACCAGATATTGTATATGAAAGATTGTGGAAGTATTTTGAGATCTATGATGATGTTATCTTCTTCTAAGAAGATTTATGTTTGTTTTTGGCAGGGACTAGCAATCCAAGATTGCCTTAATTAAATTTTGTGGTAGACATTTGGAGCTGAGCTTCAGTCCTGTAAAGGCCAGTCTAGTTTTTTTTTTTAATAAATAAATTAATTTATTTTTGGCTGCGTTGGGTCTTTCTTGCTGCATGTGGGCTTTCTCTAGTTGCAGAGAGCGGGGGCTACTCTTTGTTGTGGTGCACAGGCTTCTCACTGCGGTGGCTTCTCTTGTTGCAGAGCATAGGCTCTAGGGTGTGTGGGCTTCAGTAGTTGTGGCGTGCAGGCTCTGTAGTCATGGCACGTGGGCTCTAGAGCGCAGACTCAGTAGTTGTGGCACATGGGCTTAGTTGCTCCGTGGCATGTGGGATCTTCCCGGACCAGGGCTCGAACCCATGTTCCCTGCATTGGCAGGCAGATTCTTAACCACTGCGCCACCGGGAAGGTCCCTAGTTTTGGTTTATACTCACTCCTGGAATGTAGCCCTTTGGGGTTCCAAACAAAAGTGTTGGAGTTTTACCAGCTCCCCCTTCGCAGCTTGGTTCTCCAGCCATTCCAGTACTTGTCTTCCCAGCTCTGTAAAACTGTCAATGGCTTCTTAGCCTTTCAGATGCCACAAAGTAAAAAATGGCCCCAAATGCCAGGTCTCAGTCTTCTCCTTGTAATTCTTCATCATGCTATTAACTCTCCAGTGCCTTCAGGAAGATTTTTAAAATGTATATAGTTGTAGTTTTCTTAGGGAAAAGTTGGTCTGAAGTATTTAATCTGCCATTACCAGAATTAGAAGTCAACAGTATGTAAGTGGAAGTAAACAGCATATCATTTACTCTTTTTTTAAATGTTTGAGCAGATTCAAAAATCAGCATATAAATGTTAGTCTTACCCATTTATATTTTCATGTACATTCTTGGAGAAAGAGAATAAGAAATAGAGTTACAGTAATCCTACTAGGAATTGCACAGATTGGATTGTCAAGCAGGGGGATATCTTCTTTCATGTTTGTCTTCTCAGGGACAATTGAAGACCATTGCTGTAATCGTAACACTTGTTGCATTGTACTGTAATCATTTTTTATTATGACTACATTTTTCATGAGACAGTGAGCCCCTTACAAGGAGGAATCCTGTCTTATTCATGTTCAGTTTCCTAGTGCTGGACTTGAAGTTAAGTACCCAGTTATGTAGACATGAATCTGTGTGTTGGGAATTCCTTATTTTCTTTTCACAGTGAAAAATCAATGTCAGTGTACACTGTGCTGAGTCATCCAAAAAGATAAATTTTAATAGAGAAGAATTTTAGTAGAAGAATATTTTCTCACCAGCTCTTTTCTCCCATTCTCTTCTGTGTAACAACAGGTGGCATCTCCACAGAAAGCGACTGTGCTTTTGAGCCAGACTACGCCGTCCCACCACTTCCAGTGAGTGAAGGTATGCAGCACATTCGGATTATGGAGGGCATGTCTCGCTCTCTTCCATCCTCCCCCTTACTCACACATCAGTCTATCAGTGTTCGGCTCCAACCTGTGAAGAAGTTAACTGGTAAGGACTTTACCTAAATTTAGTATATTTAACAGGAAACCTAACAGTATGGCACTCTAGGTCATATCAGATATGTTTATGTGCATCTCTAGGTTTTTCCTCTTTGGCCTTACTAATGTCACAGACTCTTGGAGAGTGGAGCTCCTACTGATTTTAGTTTAGGGAATTAGAATAGTGCTCCATTTGACAGATTGTTGTATTTATTTCCTAAATGATCCATCTGTTGTGGACATATTTTTCTAGGCTTTCAGGAAGTTTTCAGTTTTGCCAGAATATACTGTTGTTCTGATTGCATTTATCAGCTTGTTCATGTCAGATTACCAAATGGAGATATTGTAATTTTAGAATAATAAAAGCTTCATAGTTTAGCAAAGGTACATCCGTTTGAAATCCTGATTTGTATATTTCATAACTATTTTTAAAAGCTGATCTAGATATTTACCTCTCCATGGTACAGTACTCCAACTTGTTAGGATATTTACTATAATTCATAAGTTGTGGATTGACTTTAATATGATCTCACAGTATGTATTGTGCAGTCAGATCAAGTTGTTAGGTATGAAACTGTGTCTTGATTAAATGAACTTTTATCCCTTAAAGCTTTTTCAGGGAAGAAATTTTAATATATTAAATGATACTTATGTGCGAAAATATGTACACCTGGATCACTTTGTCCGGTTTCTTTTAACATTATTAGTTTATATCAACATCAATAAGTTGACTGGTATTGAATGGATTATGAGTGTATGGAGGCAAGAAATGAAGTCATTCCCAAAGGCTATATTGACTTCCTCCTATGTGTCTGACATTGAGTTAGACAGTAGTGTTGATTATTGAATGACAATTCAAAAGAAAATAAGATGATAGAGGGGGAAATGAGATTTTTCAGACTCTTCCATCTATTTTGAATGAAACTTTTACAATGTTTATAATTTTCATTAAAATAATAGTATTTCTTTATTCTGTAGTTCCACAGAGCATAACTTATGCTTCTTTACAACCTGCACAAAGCATAAGTTATGCCTCTTATATTTTTTATTGTTTTTTTTAGGCATCTTCAAATGACTGAGTCAAAGTCTACTTTGATTCTTGGGTCATTAGGTAAAAATCAGTAAAGTAACTTAATAACATTTTACTAAAATACTTATTCCTTCTGTTATCTGAAAACAGGGTAAGTTTTATGTGATTGGGCTTGAATAAAAATTTCAATGCTTAGAAATCCCTGCTTTTTCTTACAGTTTAAGGTATTATTGATTACTGAAAATACAAATAATCAAATCTGATGGCTGTCAAGTGATGTGCTTCATTTTACTACACATATTGGAAGAAATAGTAAGAAAAATTCAGTTTCCTTATAGAAGTTAGCTGAATTGCCTGAGGTTTTAGAGATAGCACTTTCCTATCCCATTAGCCTATCCCAGTTTGAACTTTAACTTAAATAGACAACCTTTAGATGACCTAAAAGATAAATACATATGTCAACAACATGCCTGATGTCACAGAGATAGTACAGGGAAGCAGTAATAGGAAGTACACTTGGTTAATTACAGGTATGAACTATTCAGTTTTAATTTTACAGTGCTCGAAGTATAATCATCCTCTCAAATAATTTTATTTACCGAAGAGGTTGTCAGAGGCCTAAGAATTTGAAGTTTGAGAATGCATTTTTAAATATCTGAATGAAAGAAATCTGTCTCCTGAAAGAGGATGCCATGAAAATTTTTCTGTGGCCAATTTTCTGCCAAGTGAATTAGATGATAAGAATTTTCTGGTTTAACCTGGAATGAAATTACTTTGAAATTTAAATTAAAAATATTATTTAGTAGATTATTCATCAGTTATCTTTCCTTTCCTAATTATATTTTGTTATAAATAAGTAAAAAGAACTTTGTATGGGAAAAGATTAACTGACCATAAGGAAATGTCCTTCAGAGAATGGTTCTTAACAAAATACATTAATTTAATATGGCCATTAGGGCTACACTTCCTAATTTATGCATTTCCATTCATTTAAACTTCCAACTACCTTATCCTTCTTGTATTCATATTACAACCAAACTGAATAAGTAGGGCCAGAATAGTTATTTTCTTCTGTTTTCTTTCTGACTTTCTAATATTTAGTCCCCTGTCTCTGCTATGGTCAGGGTAGTTTGCTCATTATTCTTCTGTGCTTTTCACTTAATCATTAAACAAATATTTGTTCAGGACCTACTATATGCCAGGCACTGCTATAGATACAGTAAATAGAGTAGAGGAAAAGACAGTTGAGGCTCCTGCCTTCAAGGTATTTATATTCCAGTTGGGAGGGAGACTGATAATAAACATATAACTAATAAATAAATAATTTTAGATAGTAACGAGTACTGTGAAGGTGAGAAAGACTGGGGTTAGAGGTAGGTTCTTTCTATGAAGTGATCAAGGAGAGTCAGAGAAGGAGATATTTGAACTGAGGTCTGAATAACAAAAAGAAGCCAGCCATGGGAAGATCTGGGATCAGAGCCTTCCAGGCAGAGGGAACAGGGGGAACAAAAGTCCTAAAGCAGAAAGCAACGTTGGCATGTTCAAGGATTAGAAAGAAGACAGGTGTGTTGTCAGCAAAATAAGTCAGAGGGGAGGGGAGTATGAAATAATTGAAGAGGTAGGCAGAAGCCAGAGTTTTTAGAATCATGGTAAGGAACGTACTCTGTGGGATTTTAAGCAGAGCTGGAATGGGATGTAATATGATCTGATTTAGCTTTTAATCAGATCTTGGTGGCAAACGTGCTAAGAGTAGATAGAGTATGGGGGTCTGGAGTATCCCATTAACCTTGGGTGTGTTTTCCTGATCTTTAATAGATCTTTAACTTCTAACAAGTTAGTAGAGGTTGAAAAGACAATCTTTTTTTTTGTTTTATCTTGTAAAACATAATGGAGCAACCTTTTCCTATTATTACATAACCTTTGTACTCTCAACATATTTGTCTTATACACACAGGTGTATGTGAAGATCCATTTCCAAATACTTTGACTTCTCTTTAGTCTCGAGGGAGTGAGAATGGGGAAAGGTTTGCTCAAGAATAAAGACATGTAATTTGAAGCTTGAAAACTAATTATATATATATTAACTATGTATATTTAGAATATATATAGCTCTGTCCTGTACAAAAACAAGTTACCATAAAAGTGATCAAGAGAGAAACAGGCTCTGTGGTCATACTGCTTGAGTTTGTATCCCAGCTCTGAGAAAGTCACTTTACTACTGCCTGCTTCTGTTTCTTCATCTGCAAAATGGGGTTAACAATACCTCCTACCTCATGGATAGTCAGGTCTATAACCCATTGATGGTTATCACATTGCTTAATACTTGATTAAAACTGTGTTTGGCAAATAATAAATGCTCAGAAAGTGTTCGCTGTTATTGTTAACAAAATTGTTAAATTTGGTGAGAAGTTTTTAAAAATTTCTTTTAGCATTAGACACCAATTTGGAACTTTAAAACTTTACACGTTTTAAAAATTATACTTTTTAATGAGTAATAGTAATAACGATAATAATTCTCATTTGAGTGCCTGTTGTGTTGACATACACATGTAAACTCACGTATTCTTCACATGTATCTCAATTTTACACATGAATAAATTAAATCTTAGAGAGGTAAAATGTCTTGCTCAAAATGATACAACTAGGAAACGGTCAGAGCCAAGATTAATACCTAGGCCTTTAAACCCTAAATGTGTCTCATTTTACCAATGAAAAAATTGAGGTTTAGAGAACTTAACCAACTCACCCAAGGCATCTGGTATATCGCTTAAGACTTTTTTGTTAAAAAAAGTAACATAGCCAAATGGTTTAAGCCAATATAGGGAAACTAGAAGACCTAGAGGTTAGTCAAGCCTCAAGGTTCACTTGCTCAGTGGATGTTGCTCTGCACTGGGGGAGGCGTGGAAGAGAGTGTGCAGAGACATACCATTGGCCCCAGTAACCGTGGTCATGGGATTGCCCCCGTTCTCTGGATTCTTACTCAGTGACCTTTTCCAGATGCTTTTGTTCATAATATCATAAAGCCCCTCAGCATACTTCTTAAAATATAGATAATTGGGAGTGCCAGTAGTTCACTCATTCAACACTTAGTGAATTTACACTGTCTGCCTACTATGTACACTGTAGGTTTAGTAAAAGTTAAATTTTGAGTATTCATACTGTTAGTCGGGCTGTAAATTGGTACACCCTTTTTTTATTAAAGTTTTTAAAAATTTATTTATTTATTTGTTTATTTATGGCTGCGTTGGGTTGCTGTGTGCGGGCTTTCTCCAGTTGTGCCGAGCGGGGGCTACGCTTCGTTGCAGTGCGCAGGCTTCTCATTGTGGTGGCTTCTCTTGTTGTGGAGCACGGGCTCTAGGCACGCGGGCTTCAGTAGTTGTGGCGTGCAGGCTTCAGTAGTTGTGGCTCGCGGGCTCTAGAGCGCAGGCTCAGTAGTTGTGGCCATGGGCTTAGTTGCTCCATGGCATGTGGGATCTTTCCAGACCAGGGATCGAACCCATGTCCCCTGCATTGGGAGGTGGATTCTTAACCACTGTGCTACCAGGGAAGTTCCAGTACGCCTTTTTGTAGAACAGTTTGAAATATGTATCAAAATTGTAATGCACATAATCTTTTACACAACAATTTTATTGCTAACATTGTATTTTATAAATAAATTTGAACAAATTTGAAATGTATATGTGTGTATGTGTATGTATATATAATATTGTTTATGTAGTAAAAAAATGAAAATCTAAATATCAATAATAGTAATGCACTTGTGTTTTAAAATGATATGCAAACATACACACATCACACTTGTGTTCATTTGGTGGTGGAGTGGAGATACGATAGCTCTAACTCAAAAGCAGGAGGAGAATGACATGAATTTTGTTGTATATCCTTCTATCATGTTTGTATTTTTATGTGTAAAACCCAGTGTATCTCATGAGGCAATATAACGAAATGGACCCTGACTGCCCTTTTCTAATTGTGTCAGCTTGTGTAAAGTTGCTTAGTCTCTATACTTCAGTTTCCTTGTTTCTAAAATAAGAATAATAATAGTATTTACCTCATAGGACTATAAGAGAATTGGATGAGTTCGTTTGTGTAAAAGCTCATAAAACAGCGTCTGGCATAGAATAAGTAGTCCAATAAATGTTAGCAACGGTCATTATTATAATTTTAAAATAGATTTGGGTGACTTTCTGTCAGCTGTCAAATATGAATTCTGAGCCTTTGGAGGATGACCTTCAAGTAATTTATTTAATAGCCTTAAGTAAGTCCCTCTCCTGTTCTGAGGAGTAACCTTAAAATACTGATATCAAAAGGATTAGTATCTGGGAATACTAATTAGTATTAGCCTCTGAGAAAAGATTTTTTGGCCTGATTTTTAAAGTATTTGCTACCAGTAGATTGTAATGACCAAGTGGCAATCCAATTTAGATGGTAAATAAGTTACAATAACCAGTCTGATCATGCTGCAGCCTAGTTATTTTAGATGCTAGCTAAGGCCAAAATATTATTTTAAAATACGTTATTAATAAAATGGAATCATTGACTTGTTTCTGAGACATCCTGGAAAAATTGCTTACAGCTATTTTGGCATTAAAAAGAGTCTATACATAGTCTACATAGTCTGATATATTGTAGTGTACTTATGATATGTTCTTCACATAAGAATAATTATCTTACAATTGTTAGAAACACTGGAATTCAAGGTGTACTTTAGTAAATTTTATTAGAAAAAATACAGGGTTGCTATGAAGATTAAATAAGATTTCTTAAACATACAACCTAGCATGTAATAAACATTGATAAATGTTACTTTTCTTTTTTTTTAATTTAATTTATTTTTTATACAGCAGGTTCTTATTAGTTATGATAAATGTTAGTTTTCATTTTATATCTTGGATAAAGTGGAAATATAGTCTTGAGAAAATTATTGAAAAGCCAGTTTGGAAATATAAAGAGCCTAGAGATCATGTTAGTCTTCACAGTTTGATTTATCTTAGTGTACTCATGCTACTGTAGGATAAGAGTAAATACAGCTAGGGATTTATAACCAGGGAGGAAGATGGCAAGGGTGGCAGTGGATGGAAAATTACTAAGTGGAGACATCAAGGGTAGGGGAATTCTTGCTGAAGGCAAACCAGGGAATTAGATATCAAGTGTGGGGGGTTCTTGCTGAACTGACTTTGCAGGATTCTTGATACAACTGGTCTAAGCTGGGTGTAAGATAGGCTACAAGGATGTACTGTACAACATGGGGAATAGAGCCAATATTTTGTAATAACTGTAAGTGGAGTGTAACTTTTAAAAATTGTGTAGATAGGTAGGTAGGTAGGTAGGTAGGTAGATAGATAGATAGATAGATAGATAGATAGATAGATAGATAGGTAGGGGGCTCAGAGCAGCCTGACTAAATTTTAGTTAAGGAGAGAGTCTTTGTCATTATGTATATTTTGAACACCTAAATGGCAACATACATTATCAAATAAAGAGTTCTTTATTTGATGTTTGCATGCGCTGAATTTGCAACATAATTAAATCTGCTCTTTTTAGATTTTTATAGGAACTCAAGAGTTTGTATAGAGCAAATAATTTTCTCTTCTACTATTTTTTTTCATATTTAAATGGAAGTCACTCATACAGAGTAAAAGCATTGTTTATACCATTGTGGTATTTATAGTGGGATTATTTAAGACAACTATAGTGTTGCTGTGTATATTCCACTGAAATACAGTAGTTCTGTCTTCCTACCTCTATTCAACCACTACTGGGTAAAGGTTGAAAAAAAATGCCAAAGTGTCCCTTAACGGAGAAAGAGCCAGAATCCTCTGGTGAGGATCAGCAGTGCCCAGGAACCTCTGGAGTCAAATACTCACATTTTAGGGTCTGAGTTGACTTAGCCAAGTATATGCAAGATTGTAAGAAACCATGATAGTATTTTTCAACAGAACTCTTATCAGTACCTACCTACGAGAAGTTGTTCTTTATAAACTTGTACTCAGTTTCCCATTTCCTTGTATCTCTCTAAATGGTCATTACCTCCTACAATGTATTCTTTTTTATTTGAAGACTAATATTTTCTAGAAGAAAATAGTGTCTTCCTAGGAAAGCTATAGCATATAGTGCAAACGAGGGTAATTCCCAACAAGATGTTTTTATAATTTTCCCGTGAAACTTATTTTTAGCCTTCATCTGTGTTTTAAAAAAAAAAAAAATTCCTGAGAGGTGTTCTTTTCTTTGATGTAGAATTTAACTGGTAAGCAAATGAGCTGATCCCCTACTTTCTTTTTCTATCTTAGTAGTTGTTTGGTTAAGATCTCAGTTGTAGAAAACTGAGTTGCCTTGGCTAGTCTAAACAGAAAGACATTTAGTGAAGTGTTATGATAGCTTTCAGAATCTCCAGGAAGGCCTGACTGCAGCCAGAAACTCCACCACCCTACAATCCTAAAGGAACAACACAACTACCTCTATCACAGTTGCCCTGGAGGAACCAGATGTACCCTCACCTTAGTGTTTATCATATACTAATTGATTTCTTTTTTTCCAGTGTGCATATATATATGGTGTATGTATGTTCGAGTGCTTTTATTAGAAAACAAGAAGTACCGAAAGTAAATTTACTATTTAACTCAAGGAGATAGAAGAAGAAGAAGTAAACATAAAACAAGTAATCAAAAACTTAAAAGCAAAAATGAGTAAAACTAAAAAACAAAATAAAAATTCTTGATCAGTGAAGCCACAAACAAGTTCACTGAAAAGATTAAGAGAGTAGAACAATCTTTGACAGGTATGCTTTTCCACCAAAGAGGAAAAGAGGAGAGAGGAAAGTTAACATATAAGATACATAGAACAAGGAATGAAATAGCTGCTGATAATAATGTTCTTTACTGTAACAGAATATAGTATACAGGCTTATAGCAGAACAACATAAAAACTAGATTAATGGAAGAAAACAAACTGTAAAATTGACTCGAGTAAACTTAAAAATATGACTAGCCCAGTAACCATAGAAATCAAAGAACCCTAAGACTCAGCAGGTCCAGATGATTTTACAGGCAAGTTTTATTAAACTTTTAGGTAATAATAATACTAATAGTAATAATAGATAATGTATATTGAGCTGTTTCTCTGTTCTAGACGGTATGAAATGCTTTACGTAGTGAGCAGATTTAATTTTCATGGCAATCTTAAGTGGATAGTCAGTGGCTTCTATGTGAAAAATTTCAGTGATGGCAAGCTTTCTACTTTGTACTTAGCCTATTTTGTTGAATAGTTTTAACCATCAATTTTCTATTTACACATATGCAAATATCCTCTATTGTTCCCACCTGCTAGTTCAAGTTCTGTTTATTTATGACATAAATGAACCTCCTCTTCCACATGGCAGTCCTTTATATCCTGGAAAGCCATTTTCATATCTGCTTTCTCTAGCTTAAGAGACTTCATTAAGACCTGTCCAGCAAAGTGAGAGAGTGGCATGGACATATATACACTACCAAACGTAAAATAGATAGCTAGTGGGAAGCAGCCGCATAGCACAGGGAGATCAGCTCGGTGGTTTGTGACCACCTAGAGGGGTGGGATAAGGAGGGTGGGAGGGAGGGAGACGCAAGAGGCAAGAGATATGGGAACATATGTGTATGTATAACTGATTCACTTTGTTATAAAGCAGAAACTAACACACCATTGTAAAGCAATTATACTCCAATAAAGATGTTAAAAAATAAATAAATAAATAAAATAAAAAGAATGGCTTTGAAAAAAAAAAAAAAAGACCTGTCCAGTATCGAGATGGTCCTAGGTCTATGTTATTTCCTTTATCTTCTAGTCTAGTAACTATATCAAAATGGACACGAGATTATTTCGGAATTACTTTTCTTTGTGACCCTTTATTGAATCTTAGTGAACATTTTACCTTTTATGAAGGTTTTTTATAAACTATTTGAAATGCATATTTTCCCACTTTCTAGTCCTGTAGCCCTCCTAATTTCTTACGTGGGTTTACAGAGAATGCTATTAGTAGTTTCATGTTCCTGCCTTCATGTTCTTTTAGAACTCAAGTGTAAATTGTGTGGGCCTGGATTTCAAGTATGTTTTTAAACTCATAACTTGGACTTCAGTGACTTAACAATGTTTATTCCACCCTTTTTAGTTTAAATGTAATTAATGGAGAAGATTAAAGCAAAAAAAGGGAGTAATTGTTCTATGTCTCTTGCTTGGAGGCAGGTTGTTGTTAACCACGGCAAACTTTGGAGGCAGTTATACTTGTTATGCAGGGTTCAAGCCCTTACTCTGCCACTTATTAGCTGTATGACCTTGGTCAAGACACTTCAGTCCTCTGAGCATGTTTTCTAATCTGTATTATAATATTATTATTATCATTGTTCAAGGCTACTTAGTAAGGTACAATCTGGTAACAATCACTAAGAGGAGGTCTAAACAGACCCTAAACATTAGGGTGATCAGCAGTATGTAACTGGTGGTGTGAACAGGAAAAGGGTGAAACCTGTTAATCCAAGGGAATCTTGGGACAGACAGCAGGCACAGTTCCAGGGGGGGACAAGTGGTTAATATTAAGGAAAATGTTTAACAATGAGAACCCATCATAAAGCAATGTTTTGTTGTCAGCAGATCTTTATGGAAGAATGATACTGATATATCTATAATGTGGCAGAGTTAAGGCTCAGAACTCTAGGCCCAAAAGAACCAATAGTGCCATACTGGTCAAGAGCCCAGCCTTTCCACTTGGACAGAGAACCAGGTTAAAATTCCACACTCATTCATTTGTAAGCTGTATGTCTGGACAGATGAATACTTTTTGAGCTTCTCTTTCCTCTATAATATGTATAGTAGGAAAAATAATGCCTTAGGGCTGAGAGGAATACAGAAATGTTTGTATAGAGTTTCTCTATGTTCCTAACATTACTGTGTCAAACATTTAAGTATGATTTGACAGTTACTACCATGAAGCTCTGTTACATTCGACACTACACCCTGGATGTAATTCTCAATATTTGAAAGAGCCTAAAAGAAAATACACATTTACTTGTCATAAAATTATACAGGCTAGCTTATTTTGTTTTGGATGAAATTATATCGCCTTTCTGTGATCAACTTATATTTATTTGAAACTCCATTTAATTGTTTATTATATCTCTGTTTAAATTAATAAATAAAATTTTTGAACAGATAAAACCTTTTAAAATTTAAGTCTATATGGGAGGAAATAATAAAAGGAATCCTAACAGGTGAAAAAGTTGGCAAGTACTTGGTTGATAATCTCTGATAACCTTTTGAGCTAGTGTGTGGTGTTTCTAAGAGTTGAATATCACTTTTAAAGATGGCAGTGAAGTTTATAGAAAAAAAATTCTTCATTGTCGATCCTTCCTTTGTGATTTCCCCAGAAAACTCACCATGATTTTCTGGCACAGTTCCTAGGAAGTCCATTTTTAAAGTTAATTGTCCCTGTTTTCCCTACTTATCTACCCACTTGCTATGGAATATGAGCAGTTCAAAAAGTGTCAGATATTGAATGTAGGTACTAAATAACGTTGGTCATCAGTAATACTCTTCAGTCACAAAGCATCATAAAGGCAAATAAGTAAATATCCATGATTCAAAGGAAATCCTCTTAGTGACTCTCCAAACAGGAAGTAAATTATAGTATGGGATTATATAAAGCTTAGCATAGAATATATACTCACATTATAACAGTGCTTATTATAATGCTAACCCATGTTTTATTTCTCATTATAGAATATTATGTGCCCTAAATGATGTATTCAGCTTGTAAGAGTAATAAATTCACGGCATGACAGAATACTCCCTCTTTGATGAACATTTTAAACACCAGAGGGCAGAGTGTTCCAAAGGACATTTTCTGTTATCCCATTATCATTCATTCTTTCATGTCATTGGCTGCATTTAAAAAAAGGAAGAAATATGGCCATTTGAGAATCACCTATGTATCTGAGTGATCTGTTTTGTTTAGACAACATAATGAGCAGTGTTCTGATACATGCTAGAGTTGGTTAGTCCACATTTTTCCTCCTTTTCTAGTTAAAGTCTATATTTCTGGCTTCTGAAAGCGACTTTTTTTAAGTCATATGTACATCTATATCATTTAGTGAGTTTCATAAATTGAAGATTTATTTAGTGAACTAAGTAAAGTGAGAGAAAGGTAATCAATATGTATGTCTTGTAACTCATATGCCCTTTTATGTTCTACTTATCCATAAAAACATTCTGAAAGAGCCACCTGCCAGCTAATGATCTTTTTCAACTATTGGGATTGTAATGTAGAGATAGCATCACACACATTTGAGGAAATTTTATTCAGGGCTTAGGTAATAAAGTCAACATATCAAGTAAAAACTGTATATAATAAAAATTATCCTCTGAAATCCCTTAAGAAGATAATTCACAGCATTCATTAAACAGAAATACTGCTTTTCAATATGTCCAACCCTGCCAGTTTTTTAAACTCTTTTACTGACCACCAGATGAATAGTTGGCTCATGTGTAGAGACCACATTATATGATTTTTAAGAATATATTTCTTTCTCTTCTCGGTTAGTCATCACTCTTCTCTTGGAAGTTGAAGTCCTGATCTGGAACAGTAGCCATTCCTGGGAAAGGAAGAAACCAAAATTAGAAATTTGGCCAAAGCTTGAATTGCTATAATAAGTAGGATGGATACTTTCTTACTTCTGTGCCAATAGAGATTTCATATATTCACCTCTTCATAAGTATTACCCTACCTTTAAGCACTATAGAGTTTAACACTGATGATTACTCCTTAGAGAAAGCTTATAAAGGGAGAAGATTGGGAAAAGAATAAAAAGAATATAAAACTCTGTGTAAGGTTTAGAATGACTTACCTAAATTAATCATAAGGGAGTTAAAAATTAGTAGTCAGGGGAATAGCTTAGTCTCTTAAATCTCTTTCTACCCTTACCTTAAGTTAAATCCAATTTTTAAAAAAACAAAAACCAAACCAAACCTATGTGCTTTGTCTTTTAAAGTATCTTAACCACGTCCTCATCTCAGTCAGCTCCTACAGAGCATAAGCAACATTAAAATGAAAGCCAGTGGAAAAATGATTTGTTGTCCAAGTTTGCATTTTTTCCAGAATTATTCTGGAATCCATCTAATGCATGGATCAGCTCAACTTGATTTGGGGGAGAAGGGAATTTGCCCTCTTTTTCCTGAAGTATTGAGTTTTTGGTATTCTAGAAGACACAAAGAGAATTTCCCTGAAAAATAACCATTGGGGCAAGAAAATATTTGATGAAAAAAAAAAAAACTAGATAGATTAGACTATCAGGGAAACAGAACAGAGGTGTGCTGTCCATAGAATTTTCAAATCTAATGTAAATGCTCATTTTTAGGTTTGCCTTACAGTTTTCTAGCTAGGTGAGAGAAAAAGTAATTGAAGATCATTTGAAACAAGTTTCTTTGCATGATCTTTAGTATTACCGTTCTATAGAAATTGCTTATACTTCTGTATCTCCAAGTTATCATTTTCTAAAGATGTTTATAAGTCATGTTGGGGCAGTAAAATTACTTTTACATGATTATCTTAAATACTCCTTTAACACTAGTCCACAGAATCTCTGTTTACTATAATTCTAAAATGGTGCAATATGTTGACACCAAATATTCAGTCAAACATAAAACTAGCCTGAAAAAATATTTACTCTTTTAGGCTATTTTCCATGTCTATTCAGTTCTATTGAAATCCCTTTTTCCTTTTCATCTTTGCTATTTTGCTTAATTAGGTATTTTTAAATAAGATGACATAGATTTTTAGAATTTCAAGCCTTTGCATTACATTATTTTATTTTATTTCCACAGTAGCTTTAGGAAGAAAGTAGAAAATATGTTATTACCCATACTTTACTTATGAAGAATTTGAGGGTTGGAGTTAAGTGACTTACCCAGGGTATGTCTAGTAAGCAACTGAGCCATTATCACACCTACAATCAAAAGTCTAGCCAAGTGCATGTCATTCCTACTACATTGCAGTCCTTTTTATTCACATTTTACTGAGGTTATCATCATTTAGGGAGAGTAATGCAACATAAATCTATGACTAACAAATATATAATTATACCAGAATTATTATTACAGTGGTAATGCTGCCCACATAAGAGAACAATATAATTAAAAAATTACCTAATTGTTTTGCTTTCCTTTGTTTGTGAACATTTCATTAAATATGTGGTGATGGGAAAGAAACCCACACTGATTAATATAGAACAATTCCATATAGAATTGCCCTATCTAAATAGATGAATAGTACCAGTGAACCATGCTTCAGAAGCCTAGTGAAAGATTTTTTTCTCAAGTCAGTTCAGAACCATGTCTACAATACTGCAGAGGGAGTGCCGTTACCACTGCTAAATCCATGCATTGACACTTTCCCTAGCTCCCCCTTCTCCCATGGTTCTTTTTTGAAGCTATTCTGCTGTCCAGTGAAAGAGAAGGGACTCTTCTGGATTCCAGGGAGGTGAGGAGAAGCTATGACAGGAGAAAAGTTCTCCAGGCCCTGAAGGGAAAGTTCATCAGAAGCATGGAGTGGGCTAGTAACCCTTTCTCACCAGCGACTGACACAAAGAATTTCCTTGATCACACGTGAAGGCTGTGAGCATTTTCAGGGCAGTTAGTGTCTTTTGTACCTTTCTGCATCTGTAAGGAATATAGGAGGTAGTATACCTCTTTTTGAAATTGAAACCATTGCTATTATATTAGTCAATTGATGGTTCTGCAGTTTTGGTCTATCTGATGATCCATCTGAATGAAAGGCATTTAATCAAGTTTTTAACATCTCTATTTAAAAATAAATTTTCTGCTGTCTCACATTTTAGACAGTTCCTTATTTCTCACTGTCTAATTTTACCATTTAACCCAATAAACTGTGATGATATTACAGGCACATATTAGCTTGCTAAAGTATTATTAATCTTTTCAGAAACCTCAATATGCAGTTTTTTGTTAGTGTCTTATTTACTTTTTTTTTTTGCAATATACACATAGTTCTGGTTTAGGAATTCAGAAGAGTAAAATCTGAGGAGAAATCAGTAAGAAAGGAGTTTATAGCTTTAAGGCATAAGGAGCTTACAGCTTTTTAATATAAATTGTTCCCAGAATCCATGTCACAGCTCCTTATATGGTGCTGCTTTTTTCCCTTCGGTTGCTATGACAACAGCAGCACTGCACCATTCATCAGCTCTGGACCTGGGCTGCATTGCTAGCCTTCCGTGTTACTCCTGAATGTTAAGAACATCCGTGAATCATTCACTATGTTAACGCTGCGCCGTTAGAAACCCAAGAACCAGTTCTTCCAGCATTTTGCTCTAACAGAAGGGTAAACTAAACTGCGCCACAGAGGAAAATTGTATAAATATTTCTTTTTTCCTAAGGGAATCTTACAATCTATATTTGCTGCAGTATTCTGAAAGGATAAGCTCATGTCAAGCAGGCTAATGAAAAGAACTCGTCTGTGTAATCTTTCTTGAAATCATTAGCTGTTCAAAACAAATACCACATTGCATCTCTGGATACAGAAAGGAGCAGGTGATGTTGTTAGGGGTTCTAAGGTCCTTTGGGAGCATCACTTGTGCTTTGGGACCATTACCAGCATCTGCTATAAGAAGTATCACCTGTAACACACAGTAAGTTCTGAGCAGTGTGAATTGCTGGCTGGGGAAGATTAAAGTGTGGATCGTTACTGACGTGTCAGCTCTGGTAACAGCACGACCGGTGAATAAAAAGAAGCCTTTCCGGTTTTCAGGAGACAAGACTATATAGTATTGACTAATGAGGAAGAAAAACTAAAGCCTGTGAGTATGAGTAGAGTATTTGTATATTACATGGATTTCTGAGCTATGAGGCCTACTTTGAGCTTTGTAGAAAAGCAAACGCCACCTAAGAGAATTTTACACTTATTTTTCAGGGAAGCCATTAAGAAATGTCATTAGGTACATTTATTTAATTTTTAATTGTGTTTGTTTACTTGTGTGTGTGTATATATGAATCTTTTAAAGTGTTATACTTTTTAAAATAATATTTCATTGTAAAGAATGCTGTTTAACTCAGTGTTTTAATGAAATGTGAAGGTCAGATTGCTTTTTTTGTTAGATTGTGATTCCAGAATAGATTTCTACTTCCTATTGCAATATCCTTATAAGTAAAATACATTAAAAAAAATAACAGTATGGAAAACCAGAATTTTGTAAGCATATTTCCTTAATACATCAAATATTTCTTTTTTCATTAACTGGAGTGCTTGCAAATGGATGTTCTTGCATAGTTTAAGGACTTTTTTTTAACTTAACATTATTTGCTAGTTATGTTGATTTATATTGTCTGTTTTCCCAGGTGAGAAAGGTGAATTAGAGATTTACCATTCTTACTTGTATTTTTAGACCATTTGGTAATTATCAATTTAAAAGAAATTGAATTTATAGATTACATTTTCTCAAAAGACTCTGTCCATTTTCTGGCTTTTAATTATTCTTTCTTTTTAGTTCTTCAGCTAACCATGGTAACTTAGAAATGTACTAAAAGTAGGAACTTGATTTTTCAAAATTAGAATATTTAGACTGATCTTCAGCCACCTCACAAAAGAAAAAGGCATTTCATCTGGGCTTATTCTTGTAGTTATTTACCTTCTTAAATTGTTCTTCTTAAATACATGTTCAGAGTAGATAGACTTCAGGGACATAATTTAGATTAAATTACTATAAATTTAGTTGTAAATTACTAGTGTTTGCCATTACTATATTTTGATTTGTATTCCTTCTTCCGTTTTTGATATTTTCCCCTATAGAGCTATACATATGACTTTGCGCAATGTTTAAGAAACCTTTAAATAGGGAGAATTAATATATTAAAGGATAATGAAAGTACTAATCACTTATACTTACTGTCATTTCTGTCATTAGTAGTAATATTTTACTTTTACTTGAAAGCCTATAATTAATAGATTAAATAAATCGATTCAACGTTTTAACCATTGCCATGCAAGAAAATATGAATTTTAAAATTTATGTGTATTTAATAACTGTGTACATTGTAAGTTAACACTCCTTTTTGACTAATCTATCCTCATAAGTATACAAAGGATTTTGTATTCCATTATCTCTGAAACTATAATTCTTATTAATAGTAACAAAGACTGATTTGGATTTTTATTTTGTCTGCATTGGGTCTTCGCTGCTGTGCACGGGCTTTCTCCAGTTGCAGCGAGCAGGGGCTACTCTTCGTTGCGGTGCGTGGGCTTCTCATCGTGGTGGCTTCTCTTGTTGCAGAGCATGGGCTCTAGGTGCATGGGCTTCAGTAGTTGCAGCACATGGGTTCAGTAGTTGTGGCTCTCGGGCTCTAGAGCGCAGGCTTAGTGGTTGTGGCGCACAGGCTTAGTTGCTACACGGCATGTGGGATCTTCCCGGAGCAGGGCTCGAACCCATATCCCCTACATTGGCAGGTGGATTCTTAACCACTGCACCACCAGGAAGTCCCTGATTTGGATATTTTTAATAAGGATAGTATTTTTAATATCAGATTTATTCATTTTAAAGTAATCTTTCTTGGCACATCCTGTGATTTTTTTTTTTTTTAATGTTTGGGTCCTGGCCTAACGTATGTATTCCTAAAAGGTTGTATGTAAGTATATTTGTTTGTAAATTGTCTAATTTAAAATCCACTAGTGAAGCTTCCTGTTTTGAGAGATTCTGCCGTTAAGTTGATTTGGTGAATCTGTATATCATATCCTAGGTTTTCTTAAAGAGCCATCCAGTTTATTTCAGTATCTAGGGATTCAAGTTGCAGATTTAACTGGCAGCATTCTGTGAAGAAATTAAACCTCATGCTTCAGACTAAAGTTTAACCTCTCAATTTCAAAATAGTTTGACATCTTCAGGTTTACTTTCTGAAATCCTTTAGTGTCTTTACAATATTTTTCATATAACAGATAACTGGGTAAAATCTTAGTTCAAAGTAGGCATTGCTTTCATTTGGGGGGAAATGTGCTAGTGAAGAAATAATATATAAAATTTATAAATATAAAAGGCTTAGGTTTCTTCCCTAGTTTCCATTAACTAAAACTTAAATTTGTCATCCTAATACCACTTCTGAATATCTGGAAAGTTGTTAGTACCACTAATAAGCTTTTACTAGGAAATAGGTGCCTAATTTCTCTCAGGATCTACATTAAGATTGAAAGTCTCATATTGGTGATAAATTATTTTAAAAGAGTGATTCCTAGTTACTGTTTTCTCATGGACATCAGTCATAATATATCCATGATAAATGTGTCTTCTTTACACTCCAACATTATATAGTAAGACATTCTAACCACTTTTGTAAGCTCTGCAGTTTGGGACATGTTTACCTCTCTGAAGTTTCTCTTTTATAAAATTAATGAAATAATGCCTTTTGTAGTGTCATTGTAGGCATTAAGAAAGATAATATATATGTGAAATATCTAGTATAGTACTTAGCACAAAGGAAACATTTTCTAAGTAATAATTCTCTACCCTTCCTCTCCATTGTCCAGAAGTTCTTGGACTTTTCCCTGGGAGTACCTTTAGGGCCTAGGAATTTGAATGCATACCAAAAGGGTATGCGATGTAGCCTAAAGAGGCATCCAAAAGCAAATCTGGAAATTTCTTGGAAGTCTCATATTTCCCCTTTTAAAATAGTCTACGTTCTATATTTTTTTTAAATCATAAAAATGTTTCCCCAAAAAATCTTTGAGTAAAACTCAACTTTTCAGGAAAATATGCCACATTTTCTCCTATAAATTTGCACCAACATACTACTGCCTATCCTTACGAATTCCCAAGTTTAAGACATACTACTCAGATCTCTTGGTCTGGGTATCATTTTTTTTTTTTAAAGATTTAATTTTTATTTATTTTTGGCTGCGTTGGGTCTTCATTGCTGTGCACAGGCTTTCTCTAGTTGTGGCGAGCGGGGGCTACTCTTCACTGTGGTGCACGGGCTTCTCATTGCAGTGGCTTCTCTTGTTGAGGAGCACGGGCTCTAGGTGCACGGGCTTCAGTAGTTGTGGCACACGGGCTCAGTAGTTGTGGTGCGCAAGCTCTAGAGCACAGGCTCAGTAGTTTGGCACACAGGCTTAGTTGCTCCACGGCATGTGGGATCTTCCCGGACCAGGGCTCGAAGCCATGTGCCCTTCACTGGCAGGTGGACTCCCAACCACTGCACCACCAGGGAAGTCCCTGGGTATCATTTTTTAAGAAATAAAGATCCTTTATTAAAAGACACGTGTTTCTCTGGAGAAATAGATTGAGAATCAAGAGGCAGGGATGAAAAATGAATCTGGTAAAAGCTGAAAGGCTTATTACTCAGTTCAAAAGAGGGAGCAGTGGTATGGAGCTGGGTCAAGCTGTAGTGGGATGAGAAAGGAATACCTTCATGTCAGAAATGAAGAACGGTGATGGAGGAACTAACAGTTTTAGCATTCTTAAAACTGCGAGAAGTCCTGAAATAAAGCAACCTATTTTAACTGCTTAACCTAGCATCTCTAAAACTTAAATCAGGCCCCCTTACACAACTCCTGCAAACTCATGTGCAACAAATAAGTGTTCTAAGGAATATGTCTAAGGAAATAAGTGACCAAAGGAAGTTATGCCATTCAGAAGGAACGAAGAATGGATAACCGTACAGAACAAAGTATGAAAGCAATCACCTGGGCATTCCAGACAATTATGGGAAAGTTACTTTACTCAAATTCCCCAGATAAGTTGTGCTTTAATATTTTAAAGAGTAGTATGTTTTGTTTTGTTTTTTTAATGAGAGAAAAGGTTGTATTTATCATGTGGATTAGAAAGTGAAATGATAAAGTGACGAATTAAAACTTGAAACAAGAGTGTACAGGACACATTCAAATGGTAAATCAGTTTGTGTGGACAGAGGTTTCGTAAAGGATGATGTGGAAGAGAAAACTGCGACTGGATCGAGGAGGCCTTTGGTTTGGGGCAATGGTCAACTAAGATGGTAGCAGTGGAAAAGGTACAAAGAGATGAAGATTTTGAGAATAAGCAAACTGGTGACTGATCAGTTACAGAATCCAGGAATATGGAAGATCTGTCCAAGATGAGTCCAAGACTTTAAGAATGGGAATTGATGGCTTTATTAATAGGAACAGAGAGATTAGGACAGCTGGTTCTGAGAGAATGAGACACATGGAGTTCAAGGTGATAGCAGAATATTAGAGTGGCAATGCAGTTTCAACACTTAACAAGAGTAAGGTTTTAGGATATAAATTTGGAAGTTATATCCATAGAGAGTACTTACAACACTAAGAATAGGTAAAATAAATCTCTTAATGAGAATAGAACAAATAAACAGAAAAAGGTGGGAAATGAATATTTTATGAGCATTTACCAGGCATTATCACTTTAAGTCATTTGAGCTTTTCAGTAGCAGTTTGAATTATCATGGCCATGATCTTTTAGATGAAGAAAACAAGACCTAATCAGGTTAACCATTAAGCAATTTAGGTGTAAGAGATCAGGATTCCAACTTAGGTCTTTCTCTAACTATAGTTCCTACTCTTGGGAGTCAAGACGTAAACCTTAAGAAATATCCCACTTAAGGGACCAAAAGAGAAAAACCCATGTTAAAAAGACAGATATGAATAAACAGTAGTCTGAAAGGTGTTGGGAGAACCACGGTGGTATAACTATTACAGAAGCTGAGGTTTGAGAGGGTTTTAGGGAACATTTAGTCACTATTTTCAAATTCACTTAGAGGTCAAGAATACAGGTTCACATGGGACCATGAATCTATTGTTTCTATGTGATCTGCTTTTTGCTTTCCTGAGCTGTAGTCCAAACTCTTAGCTGCAGTGGTCTGCATTAGGTAAACAATTGTATTCTATTTCATTAAAGAGGAGAAAGGGGGAAAAGCTACATAACAGAACAGGTGGAAGTGGAGCTGAGGGAAGGAAGCATCTAATGAGAAACTCACAGCCGAATACACTTTTAGAGTTCTGGTTGTTTTTTGGTGTCTATAATATATAGTCACATATAGGACTCTTCAAAGCTTTTGAAGCTAAAATAAGTTTCTGTCCATTTAACATCATTACCCCAATAAATATCCCATTTTTTATTTTAACATAGCTGAAGCTATCCCTAAAGCAAGATGACTGTTTTCCATTAACTCCTGTGACATGGTGTAGTAGTTAAGGTTCTGCCACTTACTAGCTTTGCAATCTTGGATGTGTTATGTAACCTGTCTGTGTTTCAGTTTTCTCATCTGTGAAATAGATATATAACAACTCCCATAGGGTTTGTAAGGATTAAGTGAGTTTTTACAGGTAAAATGCTTACACCAGCCTCTAGTAGGTAGTAGGTACTCAATAATAGTAATTGATGATGATGTCACTTATTGGCAATTTCAAGACCCTATTTCTCTCTTTCTGTACCTTTTTTACTTTTCCAGTTTTTCCTTTGATGTTAAGGGAAACTATTTTCACTTTTACTTGTTAGGTTAAGTTTTTAAAGTGAGCAGAGAGTAGTTAAAGAGCAGAAGGTTTAAAGCATAATTGAATTTAGAAAACATCTTGCTGTTACGAGCAGTGGGTACTGGTGTTGACTTCTCTCTGTAATGTTGATCCAGTAGCCATTAATGTGCGGAGTATTTATTATTAATTTATATTACTTCCAGTGAAAACTGGTTTTATATTCAAAGAGAAATGACTGAGAAGTGTATAATTTCCCCTTCTTTGTTTAATTTAAAAGAACCCCCTTCCGAAAAAGTATGAATAAATATGTTGTCGTATTATTATGATATGATGGCAAACTTAGAATTATGGTAAAGTTATACATTCAGTGTACAGTGGGCTTTTCCATCTTAGCATTTATTACACTGTAAGTTTTAAATTATTTAGCAATGTAGTTTAGTATAAAGGCTGTCTAACATAGTTTGTGGACTCTGGAGCCAGACTAATTGGATATGAATCCTGACTGACACTTATTAGTTCTGTGTCCTTGGGCAGGTAATTTAACCTCTTCTGTGCCTCAGTTTCCTCATCTATAAAAAGCAACTAATAATAGTATCTACTTCATAGGTTTATTGTGAGGATTAAATGAGTAAAATACTTTGAGCAGTTTCGGATCATAATTGCTCAGTCTTTGTTAATTTGTTATTAGTTAGTATGTGTGTAATTTATCTCTTATCCCCTTACAAGGCAGAAACAGTATTTATCCTCTTTATTATTATATCCTCAGTCTTGAGTGCAATGCCTGGTACATAGTAGATATTCATAGTAGATGTTCAGTACACATTTGTTGATCAGTAAAACATTGAGGTTACATAGGGCTTCAGTAATGTTCTTAGCTTGAACACTTTCAGCCAAGCAGACCAAAGCAGATAACCCTCGTATAGTGTTAAGAGCCTTTGCTCACTGAGGTTTTTTTTTAAGTGAAATCTTGAGAATGCTCTACTCACCCTTTTGTTTATTGATCACAGCTGTGATGGTAAACATTTTTAAACTGAGGCTAGAAGTAGGTATGACAAATGAGTGAGGTTCCTCCTCTCCTCCCTCATTCTTAGGATTCTCTGTTGACCTTGTAATGCCTAGAAAAGGAAGAAATAGCTTTCTTCATGCCAATTTTGACCTGGTTTAAGAACTTCTTACTGAAAAGTTGCCCCAACATATGAAGTCAGTTTACCAAGGCCCAAGGTTGGGAACATACTGCAGGTATGACAGAGTTTCTCATTTTTAAGTACCTAAAAAGGTCAGATTTAACTTGGCAAAACTGAAATTAAAATTTGCTGTTATTTTCTTATTCTCACCACTAGGTCTTCTCTATTGTGTTTTGGAATTCTCTTCATTGTACCAGATGCCTAGTATTTGCTACTCTCCCCCATTCTGAGGATAAATCATTGCTTTAATGAACAGTTTTTTTAGACATGTCAATATCTAATCTATTTAGCTTAGATTATTTTAAACAATATTTGATTTGTCTATGCAATGTGACATTGAACCATGGACTACCTCTTCTAATTCAGACTTAATTTTAATTTAATTTAAATTCTAATTAATATTTCCTAGATTATTTATGCCTTGGATTTTGAAAAGGAATATTTTTGGTCAACATTTATCTGTCTGAAATGGCTTTGTTTTATGTTTGTAGTATTGCTTTTGACCCTTTACTTCTCAAATAGTTTATTGTTAAGAATATAGCTAGTAGAATGTCACAAAAATAGTATACTTTTAGAGAATGAATATGACAAAGTGTAAACAGCTCCCTCTGTGGGAATCTATTCATGTTTTAATTTCCCACTCCATCACTGTTTAGGTCATCACTGTCCTTTTAATTATGGACACTGGCGCTCATTAATCACCATAGGGGATTGGCAGAATTTTATACTCTGTGTTTTATTTCCAAATCTCAATCTTGATAATTGGTGCCTTACAGGCATGGTGACATCTGAAGATGTTCAGTTAGGCATCTGAGTCCAATCTTATGTTTTCATCTGCATTCTACATATAATCATGCCCCAGGCAGGGTAGATTAGCTCTACCAGTTACAGGAGATGCTTTCTTAACTGACCTTCACCTAACCACTTGCAGGATTAATGCTCTCCATCCTCTTTTTGACAACTACTGATGGTTGCCAGGACAAGGTGGATGTTATAGGCCAGTAGGCTACCTTCTGGTATACCCACGTACTTCTGTTATCCCTGTAGTGGCATGTGCTTACTGAGAGGCAGTTAAATTCCCATTTTATGTCCTATTATGATAATATAGTTAAATATATATACATTAACTAATGAAATACCAATGCAAGTAGGAGAGCATTTATAAAGTTATTGTTCTTAGAAAAACTATGTTAAAAACTTGGAAAAAATCAATTAAAACGTCAGTAAAGGTAATTTGCTAAAAAAAAATGCTATAATGAATTAGGGTGAAAACACTACATGGGGGATAAGATTGTTAGTATTTTTTTTAAATAAATTTTATTTATTTATGTATATATGTATGTATGTATGTATGTATGTATGTATTGGCTGCGTTGGGTCTTCCTTGCTGTGCGTGGGCTTTCTCTAGTTGTGGCGAGCGGGGGCTACTCTTTGTTGTGGTGCGCAGGCTTCCCATTGCAGTGGCTTCTTTTGTTGCGGAGCACGTGCTCTAGGCGCGCAGGCTTCAGTAGTTGTGGCTCGTGGGCTCTAGAGCACAGGCTCAGTAGTTGCTCCGCGGCATGTGGGATCTTCCCAGACCAGGGCTCGAACCCGTGTCTCCTGCATTGGCAGGCGGATTCTTAACCACTGCGCCATCAGGGAAGCCCAGATTGTTAGTATTTAAGGGTAAAAACTTATAATGAGTAGTAAATAAGCCATGGAGATCTAATGCACAGTATAACGAATATAGACAATAATCCCATACTATAATTACATAATGTGATAAATAACACTACATCAGCATATTACAATATATCAGTATATCAAAATAACATGCTGTGCACCTTAAACTTACACAGTGTTACATGTCAAATTTATTCGGTTAAAACAAAGCACTTTAAAAATCCACCTATACTTAGGTTGTCTATGTTTTTGTTTTATTTTAAATGAAATGAATAGAATACATTTTAGTGCAGTTTATGCCAGAAAGAAAAATTGGAACTGATATGCAAACAAGAAGGTCTTGGCTTTACATTAAAAGTTTGATGAATAAATGTACTTACATATTAAGTTAAAGAGCTTCATACATACATCATTTTTGTCTCTTCCCACTTCTTCCAAGATTTTTGATAAATTGATCAACTGCTATTCCCTATCAGGGTAGGAAGAGAGAACTTCTAGTATATATATCGCCATCATATTTTTTGAAAGCCCTGACCAAGTTTGGGGGAATCATGAGACAAGCTGTAGAATAGCATGGAACAGACCTATGAATTCTGGTCTTACCTCATGTGAGTTAGGTCCAGGTTTAACTGTAAGTGGAGATTTGTGTTTAGTCGCATGTCACCCCCTATCCGTTGAGCATATATGCCGTCTAGCAAACCAGGGCTGTGTATAAAGAATCTTCTGTTCCTTTGGGTAGAAGTGCATACTTTAAGGCAGTTTATAGAAGTAGTTAAGTTCCTGGATTTTGTAGTCTGACATACAGAGTTCAGGTTCCAGCATTACCACTCAGCAGCTGTGTGACTTTTACAAGTTATTCCTACTCTGTCGGTTTCAATTTCCTCACTGACGAAATATGCATAATGAGCAACTGCCTTGCAAGAATGTTGAGGGTAAGCAAACAATGTATGTCGAGTGTCTAGCAGTGCGTAGCCCATAGTTAGCTCTTATACCATTAGTATACTTTAAGTGGTCTTTATTACTAACAGTTAAATCATTTTGAAAGCTTGTACAGAAATATGTGATAGAACTACTAAGTCTAAAGTACACCTATGCACGGAAACACATAGCAACAGCTAAGAGCAAGAGACTTGGTGTCGTATCTACAGTATTCTACCTGTTGTTATAAGTCCAATTAAATTGGAAAAATAAATTATACTCACCACCTCCTATTTCCCTGTAGTAATCTTCTGTTATATGTCTACACAATTATAAAATAGGAAATAAAATTGGGAAAGCTATTTTATTTTTCCTTCAGTATTTAAATTAATTGTTTTTCTCATCTTAACCAAATTTTTTTCTCATTTAGGTAGCACAATAAAAGATTTACTGTCTTTTGTTAGCTATTTGTTAATTATTTTCTTAAAAGGAGTCAGTATTGACAATGACTTTATAAATCTGTTAATTTGCTGTCTGTTTACGTTTCAGGGGACATGGTCTAACCTAACTTGTACTATAATTGAATCTATACAATAGTAAAATGTTTTATTATGGTTACTATTACTAGACAATTCTACGTATTCTTTACTAAGAACAAAGTAGTTTATTTCTGCCTTGAGATTCCCCTAAGAATTTAAAGCTCTGATTTAGTACAGTTGGAATTGTATATAAAACACTAAATTCAGAAATAGCTGTTGTAATAGACATAACTCACTGCAGCTTACACTGATATGTAAGAACACCACTAAAATCTATGGATAATTGATAATCAGTTTATTTTTCAGGAATCTAAAAACAAAATACATTAACTCTTTGTTCCTTAAAAGCTGTGGAAAAATGAATTTAGCAAAGTTTACAAGAGTCAGACAGCATCAATGAAGAATAAGCTTCAGGGAGTTCAAATTGAGAAACATGGAGCAGATCAGAAAAGCCAAAATACTGACTAGAATTTAGAAACCCAGGAAAGGTTTTTCTAGAATTGTGACTAAATAGAATTTAATTAAAAGAAAATAGCTCTAATCAAATTGCTGTGGAATATGTTGTATTATAGCTGTAGGAATATAGGCCTGATTCTCCACCCTGTTTTTTTAAGCTCATAGCACAGTCTGATAAAGTAAAATGTTTAAAAGTGAGAAGGAATACCAAATGATTTCACTCATATGTGGAATATAAAAAACAAATAAACAAACAAAAAAACAAAATAAATGAACAAACCAAACCAAAACAAACACATAGATACAGAGAACAGAGTAGTGGTTTCCAAAGGGGAAGGGGTGGAGGGAGAGGAAAATGGGTAAAGGGATCAACTGTATAGTGATGAATGGAAACTAAATTTTTGGTGGTGAGCATGCTGTAGCATATAAAGAAATAGAAATATACTGTTGTACACATGAAACTTACATAATGTTATAAGTCATTGTTACCAGAATGAAAAATAAAAATTTCTTAATTTTAAAAATTAAAAAAAAAGAAGAATGCAGTTACTGCTACATCAATGTGCAGACTAAAATAAAATCATAATAGAAATCTAGACTAAAATTTTGCCCTGTAGAAAGTCTGTGGCTGTAATGGCTAAGGATATAAAAAATGACTGGGGAAAGGAAAAGGTCAAGATCACTTGTTGATTAGTTGTATGTTCAAACTTTTTGGAAGTACAGATTCTTGGGCCCACCACACCAAAACATACAGCTAATCAACAAATGATTCTTTTCTTCCTGAACAATCCCTTCCTCATCCCATGAAAAAAAAGGGAAGAAGATTAAACATGCGTATCTTACCAAATGTCACATCATTATTACTTTTTCAACAAAACTTCTTTAGTTTTTCCTGTTTTGCACCAATTACATGGGTTTGTATGAAAATTTGCTTTCATCACAGGGCTCATAAAACCATCCGGTATTAATGGATGTTCAAATCAAATGTAAACAACTTAACTTTCAAGACTTTTTTTTTTAAATTAATTAATTAATTAATTAATTAATTTTTGGCTGTGTTGGGTCTTCGTTGCTGTGCGAGGGCTTTCTCCAGTTGCGGCGAGTGGGGGCCACTCTTCATCGCGGTGCACGGGCCTCTCACTGTCGCGGCCTCTCCCGTTGCGGAGCACAGGCTCCAGACGCGTAGGCTCAGTAGTTGTGGCTCACGGGCATAGCCGCTCCGCGGCATGTGGGATCTTCCTGGACCGGGGCACGAACCCATGTCCCCTGCATTGGCAGGCGGATTCTTAACCACTGTGCCACCAGGGAAGCCCTCAAGACATTTTTTATGATATTGTTTCAGAGTGTTCAGATTTTGAATGAACTTTGGAGATCACCTAGATTTGTGAGTCTTAAAGTGTGGTCTGTGGACCAGCAACAAGGACATCAGCATCCCCTAGAAACCTTTTGGAAGTACATATTCTTGGGCCCGCCACACCAAAACTACCGAATCAGAAACTGTGAGGGTGAGGCCCACCAGTCTGTGTTTTAACAAGCTCTCTAAGTGATTCTTCTGATGCATGCTAAAGTTTGAGATTCATTTTTCTAGACAACACAACCTCTAAGGAAGGTATTTTTCACCATAGTGCTTCAAGTAGAATTATACACTACTTGCTTTTGAGGTCAGCTGGAAAGGGAAGTCTACTTCCCAGGCGATAGGTACCTTTGTATTATACCTAGAACAAAATGGCTATCCTTTGTGTGTTAGGCTGCCTGGCTGTTCTCTCTGTAGTTGAACAGACTGGATATAAAGTTTTGGGGACAGCAAACAAACTAGTCTTTGGCCAGGGTTACCCATCAAGTTGGCTGTAAGATACACTTGCCTTGTAGGGAAAAACTGCAGAGTTCTTAATTGCTTGAACTGCTTTACTTTAGAATTGGTGGGAAATAGCTGCGTTGCCCAGACTTCACAATGAAAAGAAAAAAAGAGACATACCAGTATTCCCGTAGGAGTAGTGGAGACTTAGATGACATTACCACCACTATTTATTAGACTCTAATAAGCACCCTAAAGCTGAAAGTTTGGCACTTCTTTCTTGGTGAATGCTTCATGATGGCCTGTTATCAGTGTAGCTGATTCTGTTCTTTCTTGTGTGAAAGAAAGAAAGAGAACTGAACATTAGAAACAAAAAAGAAGTCAAGACTGTTGGTTGAAAATGACATGTTTATTTTTCTTTTTCATTCTCTCTGTGCCCTACATATTTTGTGAGTTATCCAGGGATTAATATAACTTTTAAATGGATATTTATTCCATTTTAGTATACCTAGTAATATAGATTGTGCTATGAAAACATGTCTACAACTTGCTATATAAAGGTCTGCTACTTTAATAAGTGAGAATAAGATAAAATTGACTTTCTGGTAATGTTATTATTAATAGTTACACTCAAACTAGATTGATCATTTACGACAGAGATCAGTAGACTTTTTCTTTTTCTTCTTCCAGTTTTTGTACATTACACGTTTGGTGTACAGCATAACGATTTGACTTACGTTCATCATGAAATGATTATCACCATCAGGTTTCGTGAACACCCATCATCTCAGATACAAAATTAAAGAAATAGAAAAAAAAATTTTTTTTCCTTGTGATGAGAACTCAAGATTTACTCTTTTAACAGCTTTCATAGATAATGTACAGCAGTGTTCATTATATTTATCATGTTGTACATTACATCTCTAGTGCTTACTTATTTTATAACTGGAAGTTTGTACCTTTTGACTGCCCTCATCCAGTCCCCCCCTCTCTCCACCCCCTGCCTCTGGTAACCACAGATCGAGATCAGTAAACTTTTTCTTAAAGGAACAGAGAGTAAATAATTTAGACTTTGTTGGCTGACAGGCAAAATCAAGGGTATTATGTAGGTATTTATATAACCATTTAAAATGTAACTATTTGAAACAGTAAAATCCATTCTTAGCTTACAGGTCATAAAAAGATAGCCAGATGGCCAGATTTGGCCCTCAAGCCATAGTCTACCAATTTTTGGTTTATGATATAGAGAGGATTCTTAGATATTTACCCTTCATATTTTGAGATGGTGTAAGTCAATGATTATATTATAGATTAATTATGTATTTCCACATAATATTGTTGACACTATAAATTTGATAATTTTTCCAGAATACTTTAAAAAATACAAACATTAGTCCCTCTTCAGATAAATTAACAAGCATTCCAAATTGTAGAGTTTAATTTCATGATACCTTACATTAATGGGAAATCAGGAAGATGGGTTCTTTGTTTTTTTTTTTAGAAGCCCTTCGAGATAACTTTTGAATACTGTGAAAGTATTATAGACAGAGGTACGAAAATTTACATCAATTCATGAATAAGAAACCCTTAAGAAACTTATTAGTGACAGAATAGAGGGAAAAATGCATGATAAGAGAAACTGGTCATGTTTTATGAATAAGTAGAAAAGTTCAGCAGAGTTTGGAATCGTGGACTCTTCAGAATTTCATAGCCTAAGCTACAATATCTTATTGCATAGGAGGAGAGAGATATGGGGGACTATTCTTGTAATATTTTGGAAAAATAACCCACCATGACCCATTTACCAAAGCAGAACAAGATAGGGACAAAATATGCACCAATAGGAAGCTGGGGCTAGCCTTAACCATAAGTCATGAAAGGAAGTCTCATTACTTGAGAAGTCTCATTACTTGAGAAGAAGAATTAGAAGAAATCTCTCTGTCTGCCCATTGTGTCTTCCAGATGATCTGATACATTCTGATGACTTTAAAATATCATCCATATACTCATATCAAGAACTCAGAACTCTGTTATTACTAGTAAATCCAGCTGTCTTACTGACAGCTCTGTATCAATTATGTCAAGGACTAGGTATTAAGGAAGAAAAAGCAGATTTTGGTGCCTATCATAATGTCCTGCATGTCGAAGTTACCCAATAAATACTTACTGGTTTCAGAATTCTTAGGTGGGAGAAACATTGGTTCCCTAGCAGTTTTATGTGAGTATACTTGTTTTAATGAAGGTATAAATATACATGATTTTTAAAAAAATCAATTTGTACAGAAGGGCTTGAAATGAAAAGCTACAGTCTCCAGCTTCATCCTTTTCCATTCCTAATTCCACTCCTCGGGGGGACAGTCGCTTAAATGCTTTTTGCTGTTTCTTTGGTGGTTGCCTTCATATCTATAAATTATTATGCTTCTGCTGAAATTCCTTGATTGATCAGTTTTAAATAAATCTCATGAAACATTAAGTTTATTTGCACTGCTCCCTGTTTTCTTCCCAACGTAATTGTCACTGTTTTTTGTTTTATTGATTGTAGCCATTTAATTTCTATATTTCTTGTTCTATCGAGTATAAGACAGTATTCTTGATTTCCACTTTGTAAGAAGATGATATTGGCAATCCTGGACACATAGTTTCTGAGGAGAAGTTAGACATCATTCAGTTCGTTGGCCCATGTATGTAATATATTGTTTTTCTCTGGATGCTTTTAAGATTTTCTCTTTTTCATTGGTTTTCAGCAGTTTGAATATGACAGGCCTAATGTGGTTCTGTTTATATTTATTCTGCCTAGGGTTTCTGGGCTCCTTGATTATGTAAACATATGTCCTTTGCAGATTTGAGATATTTAGCCATCATTTCTTCAAATATTTTTTTCTGCCCCCTTTTCTCTTCTTCTGAGACTCTAATTACATATATATCAGACCTTGGGATGTCATCTCACAGATCTTGAGGGGTTTTTTTAGTTGTTTTTTTTCCTTTTAATCTTTGTTCTCTGTAGTTTTCAGATTGGATAATTTCCATTCATTTATCTTCAAATTCACTGACTATCATTTTAAACTATTTTCAATTTAATATATACTATATATGTATGGGTGTGTAGATACATAGTATGTACATATACACACAGTCATTTAAATTGTCATATTTAGAAATTTTTGGTGGTGAGCACGCTGTAGGGTATACAGAAATAGAAATATAATGTACACATGAAACTTATATAATGTTATACACCAGTGGTACCTCAATAACAAAAAATTTAATGTCATGTTTAAACATTTAAATACGCTGTTAAACCCATTTGGTGATGTTTCATTTCAGCTATTGTGTTCATCAGTTCTAGAATTTCCATTTGGTTCTTTTTGTTTTTTTTAATTTTTTTTTTATTGACCTATAGTTGATTTACAGTGTTGTGTTAATTTCTCTTATCTTTTTTTTAACATCTTTATTGGAGTATAATTGCTTTACAATGTTGTGTTAGTTTCTGCTTTACAGCAAAGTGAATCAGTTATACATATGTCCCCATATCTCTTCCCTCTTGCATCTCCCTCCCTCCCACCCTCACTATCCCACCCCTCTAGGTCGTCACAAAGCACTGAGCTGATCTCCCTGTGCTATGCGGCTGCTTCCCACTAGCTATCTATTTTACGTTTGGTAGTGTATATATGTCCATGCCACTCTCTCACTTTGTCACAGCTTACCCTTCCCCCTCCCCGTATCCTCAACTACATTCTCTAGTAGGTCTGCATCTTTATTCCCATCTTGCCCCTAGGTTCTTCATGACCTTTTTTTTTTTCGATTCCATATATATGTGTTAGCACACGGTATTTGTTACGTCACTCTGTATGACAGTATCTAGGTCCATCCACCTCACTACAAACAACTCAGTTTCGTTCCTTTTTATGGCTGACTAATATTCCACTGAATATGTGCCACATCTTCTTTATCCATTCATCTGTTGATGGACACTTAGGTTGCTTCCATGTCCTGGCTATTGTAAATAGAGCTGCAATGAATATTTCGGTGCATGACTCTTTTTGAATTACGGTTTTCTCAGGGTATATGCCCAGTAGTGGGATTGCTGGGTCGTATGGTAGTTCTGTTTTTAGTTTTTTAAGGAATATCCATACTGTTCTCCATAGTGGCTGTATGAATTTACATTCCCACCAACAGTGCAAGAGGGTTCCCTTTTCTCCACACCCTCTCCAGCATTTATTGTTTGTAGATTTTTTGATGATGGCCATTCTGACCGTGAGATGATATCTCATTGTAGTTTTGATTTGCATTTCTCTAATGATTAATGATGTTGAGCATCCTTTCATGTGTCTGCTGGCAATCTGTATATCTTCTTTGTAGAAATGTCTATTTAGGTCTTCTACCCATTTTTGGATTGGGTTTTTGTTTTTTTAATATTGAGCTGCATGAGCTGCTTGTAAATGTTGGAGACTAATCCTTTGTCAGTTGCTTCATTTGCAAATATTTTCTCCCATTCTGAGGGTTGTCTTTTCGTCTTGTTTATGGTTTCCTTTGCTGTGCAAAAGCTTTTAAGTTTCCTTAGGTCCCATTTGTTTATTTTTGTTTTTATTTCCATTTCTCTAGCAGGTGGGTCAAAAGGTATCTTGCTGTGATTTATGTCATAGAGTGTTCTGTCTGTGTTTTCCTCTAAGAGTTTGATGGTATCTGGCCTTACATTTAGGTCTTTAATCCATTTTGAGTTTACTTCTGTGTATGGTGTTAGGGAGTGTTCTAATTTCATTCTTTCACATGTAGCTGTCCAGTTTTCCCAGCAGCACTTATTGAAGAGGCTGTCTTTTCTCCACTTATATTCTTGCCTCCTTTATCAAAGATAAGGTGACCATATGGGCCTGGGTTTATCTCTGGGCTTTCTGTCCTCTTCCATTGATCTATATTTCTGTTTCTGTGCCAGTACCATACTGTCTTGATGACTGTAGCTTTGTAGTATAGTCTGAAGTCAGGGAGCCTGATTCCTCCAACTCTGTTTTTCTTTCTCAAGATTGCTTTGGCTATTTGGGGTCTTTTGTGTTTCCATACAAATTGTGAAATTTTTTGTTGTAGTTCTGTGAAAAATGCCAGTGGTAGTTTGATAGGGATTGCATTGAATCAGTAGATTGCTTTGGGTAGTATAGTCATTTTCACAGTGTTGATTCTTCCAATCCAAGAACATGGTATATCTCTCCATCTATTTGTATCATCTTTAATTTCTTTCATCAGTGTCTTATAATTTTCTGCATACAGGTCTTTTGTCTCCTTAGGTAGGTTTATTCCTAGGTATTTTATTCTTTTTGTTGCAGTGGTAAATGGGAGTGTTTTCTTAATTTCACTTTCAGATTTTTCATCACTCGTGTATAGGAATGCAAGAGATTTCTGTGCATTAATTTTGTATACTGCTACTTTACCACATTCATTGATTAGCTCTAGTAGTTTTCTGGTAGCATCTTTAGCTTCTCTATGTATAATATCATATCATCTGCAAACAGTGACAGCTTTACTTGTTCTTTTCCAATTTGGATTCCTTTTATTTCTTTTTCTTCTCTGATTGCTGTGGCTAAAACTTCCAAAACTATGTTGAATAATAGTGGTGAGAGTGGGCAACCTTGTCTTGTCCCTGATCTTAGTGGAAATGGTTTCAGATTTTCACCTTTGAGGATGATGTTGGCTGTGGGTTTGTCATATATGGCCTTTATTATGTTGAGGAAAGTTCCCTCTATGCCTACTTTCTGGGGGGTTTTTATCATAAACGGGTGTTGAATTTTGTCGAAAGCTTTCTCTGCATCTATTGAGATGATCATATGTTTTTTCACCTTCAATTTGTTAATATGGTGTATCACATTGATTGATCTGCGTATATTGAAGAATCCTTGCATTCCTGGGATGAACCCCACTTGATCATAGTGTATGATCCTTTTAATGTGGTGTTGGATTCTGTTTGCTAGTATTTTGTTGAGGATTTTTGCATCTATGTTCATCAGTGATATTGGCCTGTAGTTTTCTTTCTTTGTGACATCTTTGTCTGGTTTTGGTATTAGAGTGATGGTGGCCTTGTAGAATGAGTGTGGGAGTGTTCCTCCCTCTGCTATATTTTGGAAGAGTTTGAGAAAGATAGCTGTTAACTCTTCTCTAAATGTTTGATAGAATTTGCCTGTGAAGCCATCTGGTCCTGGGCTTTGGTTTGTTGGAAGATTTTTAATCACAGTTTCATTTTCAGTGCTTGTGATTGGTCTGTTTATATTTTCTATTTCCTCCTGGTTCAGTCTTGGAAGGTTTTGCATTTCTAAGAATTTGTCCATTTCTTCCAGGTTGTCCATTTTATTGGCATACAGTTGCTTGTAGTAATCTCTCCTGATCCTTTGTATTTCTGCAGTGTCAGTTGTTACTTCTCCTTTTTCATTTCTAATTCTGTTGATTTGAGTCTTCTCCCTTTTTTTCTTGATAAGTCTGGCTAATGGTTTATCAATTTTGTTTATTTTCTCAAAGAACCAGCTTTTAGTTTTTTGCTGTTGTTTCCTTCATTTCTTTTTCATTTATTTCTGATCTAATCTTTATGATTTCTTACCTTCTGCTAACTTTGGGGTTTTTTGGTCTTCTTTCTCTAATTGCTTTAGGTGTAAGGTTAGGTGGTTTATTTGAGATGTTTCTTGTTTCTTGAGGTAGGAATGTATTGCTATAAATTTCCCTCTTAGAACTGCTTTTGCTGCATCCCATAGGTTTTGGGTCATCACGTTTTCATTGTCATTTGTTTCTAGGTATTTTTTGATTTCCTCTTTGATTTCTTCAGTGACGTCTTGGTTATTAAGTAGTGTGTTGTTTAGCCTCCATGTCTTTGTATTTCTTACAGATTTTTTCCTGTAACTGATATCTAGTCTCATAGCGTTATGGTCGGAAAAGATACTTGATACGATTTCAATTTTCTTAAATTTACCAAGACTTGATTTGTGACCCAAGATATGATCTATCCTGGAGAATGTTCCATGAGCACTTGAGAAGAATGTGTATTCTGTTGTTTTTGGATGGAATGTCCTATAAATATCAATTAATTCCATCTTGTTTAATGTATCATTTAAAGCTTGTGTTACGTTATTTATTTTCACTTTCAATGATCTGTCCATTGGTTAAAGTGGGGTGTTAAAGTCCCCTACTATTATTGTGTTACTGTCAATTTCCCCTTTTATGGCTGTTAGCATTTGCCTTATGTATTTGGGTGCTTCTATGTTGAGTGCATAAATATTTACAGTTGTTATATCTTCTTCTTGGATTGATCCCTTGATCATTATGTAGTGTCCTTCTTTGTCTCTTGTAATAGTCTTTATTTTAAAGTCCATTTTGTCTGATATGAGAATTGCCACTCAAGCTTTCTTTTGATTTCCATTTGTATGGAATATCTTTTTCCATCCCCTCACTTTCAGTCTGTATGTGTCCCTAGATCTGAAGTGGTCTCTTGTAGACAGCATATATACGGGTCTTGTTTTTGTATCCATTCAGCCAATCTATGTCTTTTGGTTGGAGCATTTAATCCATTTACATTTAAGGTAATTATCGATATGTAAGTTCCTATTACCATTTTCTTAATTGTTTGGGGTTTATTATTGTAGGTCTTTTCTTTCTCTTGTGTTTGCTGCCTAGAGAAGTTCCTTTAGAATTTGTTGTAAAGCTGGTTTTGTGGTGCTGAATTCTCTTAGCTTTTGCTTGTCTGTAAAGTCTTTAATTTCTCCGTCAAATCTGAATGAGATCCTTGCTGGGTAGAGTAATCTTGGTTGTAGGTTTTTCTCCTTCATCACTTTAAATATGTCCTACCACTCGCTTCTGGCTTACAGAGTTTCTGCTGAAAGATAAGATGTTAACCTTATAGGGATTCCATTATGTGTTATTTGTTGTTTTTCCCTTGCTGCTTTTAATATTTTTTCTTTGTATTTAATTTTTGATAGTTTGATTAATATGCGTCTTGGCGTGTTTCTCCTTGGATTGATCCTGTATGGGACTCTCTGTGCTTCCTGGACTTGATTAACTATTTCCTTTCCCATATTAGGGAAATTTTCAACTATAATCTCTTCAAATATTTTCTCAGTCCCTTTCTTTTTCTCTTCTTCTTCTGGGACCCCTATAATTCGAATGTTGGTGGGTTTAGTGTTGTCCCAGAGGTCTCTGAGACTGTCTTCAATTCTTTTCATTCTTTTTTCTTTATTCTGCTCTGCAGTAGTTATTTCCACTATTTTATCTTCCAGGTCACTTATCCGTTCTTCTGCCTCAGTTATTCTGCTATTGATCCCTTGTAGAGAATTTTTAATTTCATTTATTGTGTTGTTCATCACTGTTTGTTTGCTCTTTATTTCTTCTAGGTCCTCTTATTCTATTTGCAAGATTTTGGATCATCTTTACTATCATTATTCTGAATTCTTTTTCAGGTAGACTGCCTATTTCCTCTTCATTTGTTAGGTCTGGTAGGTTTTTGCCTTGCTCCTTCATCTGCTATGTGTTTCTCTGTCTTCTCATTTTGCTTAACTTACTGTGTTTGGGGTCTCCTTTTCGCAGGCTGCAGGTTTGTAGTTCCCGTTGTTTTTGATATCTGTCCCCAGTGGCTAAGGTTGGTTCAGTGGGTTGTGTAGGCTTCCTGGTGGAGAGGACTAGTGCCTGTGTTCTGGTGGATGAGGCTGGATCTTGTCTTTCTGGTGGGCAGGTCCACGTCTGGTGGCGTGTTTTGGGGTGTCTGTTGCCTTATTATGATTTTAGGCAGCCTCTGTGCTAATGGATGGAGTTGTGTTCCTATCTTGCTAGTTGTTTGGCATAGGGTGTCCAGCACTGTAGCTTGCTGGTCATTGAGTGGAGCTGGGTCTTCACGTTGAGATGAAGATCTCTGGGAGCTTTTCGCTGTTTGATATTACGTAGAGCTGGGAGGTCTCTTGTGGACCAGTGTCCTGAACTTGGCTCTCCCACCTCAGAGGCACAGCACTGATGCCTGGCCAGAGCACCAAGAGCCTTTCATCCACATGGCTCAGAATAGAAGGGAGAAAAAATAGAAAGAAAGAAAAGATAAAATAAAATAAAATAGAGTTATTTAAAAAATAAAAAATAATTATTAAGAAAAAAAATTTTTTAAGTAAAAAAAAACAAAAGAAAACAAAACAAGACGGACAGACAGAACCCTAGGACAAATGGTAAAAGCAAAGCTATACAGACAAAATCACACACGGAAGCATACACATACATACTCAAAAAAAGAGAAAAAGGGGAAAAAATATATCTTTGCTCCCAAAGTCCACCTCCTCAATTTGGGATGATTTGTTGTCTATTCAGGTATTCCACAGATGCAGGGTACATCACGTTGATTGTGGAGATTTAATCCTCTGCTCCTGAGGTTGCTGGGAGAGATTTCCCTTTCTCTTCTTTGTTCGCACAGCTGTCGGGGTTCAGCTTTGGATTTGGACCCGCCTCTGCGTGTAGGTCGCCTGAGGGCGTCTGTTCTTTGCTCAAACAGGATGGGGTTAAAGGAGCAGCTGATTCGGGGGCTCTGGCTCACTCAGGCGGGGGGGAGGGAGGGGTATGGAGTGTGGGGTGAGCCTGTGGCGGCAGAGGCTAGCATGACATTGCACCAGCCTGAGGTGAGCTGTGAGTTCTCCTGGGGAAGTTGTCCCTGGATCTCGGCACCCTGGCAGTGGCGGGTGCACAGCCTCCCAGGAGGGGAGGTTTGGATAGTGACCTGTGCTCGCACACAGGCTTCCTGGTGGCGGCAGCAGCAGCCTTAGCTTCTCATGCCCGTGTCTGGGATCCGCGCTGGTAGCCGCGGCTCGCGACTGTCTCTGGAGCTCCTTTAAGCAGCGCTCTTAATCTCCTCGTGCACCAGGAAACAAAGAGGCAAGAAAAAGTCTCTTGCCTCTTCGGCAGCTCCAGACTTTTTCCCGGACTCCCTCCCGGCTAGCCGTGGTGCACTAGCCCCTTCAGGCTGTGTCCCCGCAGCCAACCCCAGTCCTCTCCCTGGGATCCAACCGAAGCCGGAGCCTTAGCTCCCAACCCCTGCCCGCCCCGGCCGGTGAGCAGACAAGCCTCTCGGGCTGGTGAGTGCTGGTCAGCACCGATCCTCTGTGCGGGAACCTCTCTGCTTTGCCCTCCGCACCCCTGTGGCTGCGCTCTCCTCCATGGCTCCGAAGCTTCCCCCTCCGCCACCCGCAGTCTCCACCCGTGAAGGGGCTTCCTAGTGTGTGGAAACTTCCTCCATCACAGCTCCCTCCCACTGGTGCAGGTCCTGTCCCTATTCTTTTGTCTCTGTTTTTTCTTTTGCCCTACCCAGGTACGTGGGGAGTTTCTTGCCTTTTGGGAGGTCTGAGGTCTTCTGCCAGCGTTCAGTAGGTGTTCTGTAGGAGTTGTTCCACATGTAGATGTATTTCTGATGTATTTGTGGGAAGGAAGGTGATCTCCGTGTCTTACTCTTCCGCCATCTTGAAGCTCCTTCTGGTTCTTTTTTATAGTTTCTACTTCTCTGCTAAGATTTCCTCCCTTTGTAAATTAAGAGAATATATTTCTTTACCATGCTGAAACTAGTTATAATAGCTGCTTTTAATTCCTCATCTGCTAGTTACAATATCTGGAGTGTTTTAGGGTTGGTCTCCATCTTTCTGTTGATAATGGGTCACATTTTCCTGGTTCTTCATGTATTGATTAATTTTCATGTATTGTATCGTGGACATTTTATTTAGTGGATACTCTGGATTTTATCATATTCCTTCAAAGAGTGTTAATATCTTTCTTTTAGCAGGCAGTTAACTTGGTTTGACTCAATGGAAAATTCTGTCTCTTGGGCATCAGTTCAGTTCAGTTTAATTGTTTTATCATTAGCCAGCCTGCTCCATGTATGCATGGTTCAGAATCAGCCAGAGATCTGAGTGGAGTTTATACACAGAATCTGGGCCACCTCCTCTAGCTCTCTCTCTCTTTTCTGGAAATCCTCCTCCCCTCACTTTTCAGAGACTATTGTCGCTGCAAGCTCTGTCTTTGGATACTTCAGACTAGAAAAACTGTAGGTGTTCTATTGGAGTTTTAATGGCCCCATGCAGTGCTGACTGTGGTCTGCTTGTAGTCTAAAAGCCGGGGGAAAAAAAAGAGAGAGAGAGAGAAATCCCAATCTGGTCTTATCTTGCAACTGTCAGCTCTTCTCCAAGAAGCTCTTTATTGTATTCAATCCTCAGAGCCTTGAGGTGGTTGTGTTTTGTCCAGAGTTTATGGTTATTATCTGTGAGAGGGTCCATCAGATAGAGAAGCTTACTTGGCTGTATAGAAACAGAACGTCCCCAAATAGGATTTTGAGATTTTTGTCTTTCATTAACACTGACACTTTCTCAAGTTACTTATTTCTAACCGTAGAAACATTTATGCATTGGGGAGCTGACATGTACCAAATTTTATAGAGACTCTGATTTAGTGTTCTTTTCTTTACCACTTATTGTTACATACTTACATGTTTTCGCTTTTCCATACATCCAGTGAGGTACATTATTAAAATGACAGAAATCATAAGAAAAATTTATAAACTTTTTAAGTTGAGATTTACTTTTTGGCTTCCATTCCTCTTTACTGTATTATGTAACACTGCTTCTTACTAACATACAACCAAGAAGAGTAAAGCAAACAGTATTTCATGCCTTTGTATATTTAAGGAAAGCCAGAATAAAAATCTCTGCTTCTACTTCTAAATCAAAGCCTTGCCTGGTAGAACAATAGTTCTGTTGCTCCAGTTAACTCTCTTTTTTCATGGTTTCATTTGCATTAGAGGCTGCAACTCATCTTTCCATACCCTGTTCTTCTCAGGAGTTAATCATCTTATTTTCCTCTCTGTTCCTTCCTAGTCAGAGATGGTCTCAAGGTTTCAGAGTGATGTGAAGCAACTTGTATTGTTACAAAGACTGGGAATTGCTGACAGATATTCTAAGATTAGAGAAATGTGATTCTTTACCCACAGTTAGTGGATAGTAAAGTATTCTCTGTTGTAAGTTCTTTATTATAAGATCAGTAGCAACTGTACACTCCAAAAACAAGCCAGAAGGTATTGGTGAAGGCACACTTAATCTTTGAAAATGTCTCAGTAGTCATTTTTGTCCATAAGACAAAGATTTAATTTGTTGTTATCTATCCTTGTAGAATTTTAGCACAGCCTGGCGCAATGTTTCCTTTTACGGCAGATTGCAGCAGTTTTCTGCCTCCCACCTTGACTGCCTAGGATGTTCTTCAGCGTACTTTCCTGAAGTTTTGTAAAAGAAAAAAAAGGGTTTGATTTCCTTCCTTAATTGTTAACTTTCTGTTTTCTTTTTAACCCTAGTTCTTTTGGAGAAATCAATTTGGTTGTCAGTAATTGATGGCTGACCATTATTTACATGCTAACTAACTATCCACATCTATTTCTCTTCATTTCTTAAGTATATGTAAAACTATTTTTTCCAAGGAATTTTATGTTATTGCACCTAGTCAGCATATTTTCAGCCATTATTGATAGCTGATGAAAAATAGAAAGCAGCAGTGTGATGGCATTATACATCGTTCTCAAAACACTGTTCTGAGATGATTATTCTACAGCCCCTGCCTTAAAAGAGTTTATAATCTAGTAGGGTTTGACAGTTCAGACACAAATAATAGAGGGATGGAATTTGTACTTCAAATGTATAATTCCTGGATCCAATAACTTAACACACTTTTAAATTATACTTTGTAAAATGTTCAAAAAGGAACTAACCACTAGATTTCTCATATTCTAAATACCACTTCTCCAACATACTGTACCTTTCCCCATCATATATGTAAGAGGACCTATACTAGTACTCTTGTTATAATACATATTCCAGTAAAGAGAATAACTTCATCCATTAAATAACAGCTATCCTTTTGGGTACAGATAGATAGACAGAACTGAGGCAAGAAGCATGAGTAGATTAATTCTTGCACTTTGACGTCACAAATCATCCCCTCTAGATACCAAATTCTGATCAGCCTCTTAAAATTTACTTATGTATTTCCATGTTCCTCTGTTACCTATGACATCCTCCTCCTCCTCCTCCTCATCATCACCATCACCATCACATACTAATAACAACAACAACATCTAGTATTGAGCGCATTGTGTGTGCAAGGCAGTATGCTAATTGCTTTACAAAGATGAGTTTGTTTAAATCTTTACAGTAACCTGGAGGGGTAAGTGGCATATTATTACTATGATTTTGTAGGCCACTTAGTTTAGAGATGTACAGAGCATCTCTTGTGGCATTATGGTTGATCCATGAATCCAAGATCACATTTTAGTTTCTATTCTAGGGGTAGCTCAGTCTGTGGCCTTGAGTAGCACATTATGCTTCAGCTGCCTATTTCCAAAGAATAATAAATACTAATATCTTCTTTTTTAGCTTTATCTGTACTTTATTCTTTAATCCTTATAACAACTCTAAGAGAGAGATTATGGCTCACATTTTAAAGATGTGGAATCCAAGCTTGGAAAAGTTAAATAATTTGTTGAACCACATACATAGGCCATGTAACACAAGTCTCACTTTAATGCTCTTTCTTTTAATCACCGTGTTCTTTTCTTTATCCTGTTTCTTTCTTCCTACTTTCTCATAGGTGTATGATGAGAAAATATGAATTATACAGATGTAATATTTCTGTCATAAAGGTGCTAGAAAAGATGTATTTTTCCTCTAATTGGAGAGAGATGGTGGCTAATTTTTAGAACTAATTTTTAGAACATTTACAAGTACATCTAGCCTCATGCCTTCCAGTCCTATCACATGTCTGTTCTGTATTATTGCATAAATTATATATATAAAGTACATATATAAATGTTATATATTTATAAGTTACATATGTAAATTTGAGGCATTTTATATTTTGAGAAGGTAAGAGGCATTTAACAAGGAAAAACCTTTGGCTAAATATTCAGGTTTATATTAGTGATGCAGCTCTTCTCAGGCATCATACTGTCTCACTTCATGTAAAATGTTGCTCAGTGAATTCACTTGCTGCTTTTAGGGTCTTAAGTATTCCTCTCAGTCATTTTTAGCTGCTTTAGTTGGCATTAATGTTTTATATAAAATAAAATAATAGGAAAGGCCATATGCTCTGAAACTTTAACAGAGGTAGGATTCTGATCATTTTTAGTTGCATTATTTTTGCCTCTTATATTTTCCAGTTTTCCTATGATGAAACATGTTTATGTACTATTTTAAATTTTCATGTAGTTATATAATATAGGTACTTTAGAACTCAGAAGCTGGCCTGACAAATATATAGAATTGCTTATATCAGTAAATCAGTAATCATACATAAGCCAGCATACCCAAATTTTTGAAATTTGGAACTCTTTTTTTTTTTTTTTTTTGGAACTCTTTTTTTTTATACTATCAAAAACCCAGGGGCTTCCCTGGTGGCGCAGTGGTTGAGAATCCGCCTGCCAATGCAGGGGACACGGGTTCGAGCCCTGGTCTGGGAAGATCCCACATGCCGCAGAGCAGCTAGGCCCGTGAGCCACGACTACTGAGCCTGCGCGTCTGGAGCCTGTGCTCCGCAACAAGAGAGGCCGCGACAGTGAGAGGCCCGTGCACCGCGATGAAGAGTGGCCACCGCTCGCCGCAACTAGAGAAAGCCCTCGCACAGAAACGAAAACCCAACACAGCCAAAAATAAATGAATAAATTAATTAATTTAAAAAAAAAAAAAAAACCCAGTACTTCTTCAGATGTATGGAAATGAAACATAATACCATTAAACTAACTGGCATTTGAATATTGTATAAGCATATTTAAAAGGTTTTTCTGAACTCGGATTATTGATTTGTATATGCAAAGATATTAAGATGGGTAATTGAAATCTATACTGCCTTATTTTATCTCAGACACCCTAAGTTTTGCCACTCACTGCTGTAAAGAGATGGCATTTACAGCAATGAGTTTGTAGGCTATAATAATTTGCCTTTTTCTTTGTAGTAATGTGTATGGTAAACAAAGATTTAAATCTCAATTTCTTATTGAAATGAGAATTTCTATTTAATTTTATTAAAAATTCCATTGAAGTAATGTCTTGTGGGAATGTCCTAAAAGTTATTGCCCTCATTTTTGGAGTAACTGTTTCTTTGGAGCACCATGTTGTCTCCATACTTATTGCTTGTATAATCTATCTATATATCAATTTGTCTAGCATATCCCTTTGTATAGCACAACATAATTGCATGAAAATAGAACTTATGTGGGAGACTTACTCTTGAGTTACCTTGGATACAGCTTAGAATCACCAGTTTCTTAGGCTGTAATCACTAAATGGGTGAAAGACATAAACAGATCATTTATACCTTCAAAAATATATAGGTAAACATAAATAGTTAATCCATTTAACAAATAATAGTACTTGCTCTGTGCCCTGCACTGTTGTAAGCATGACTAAGGCTACAGCAATATATAAGACAGGCAAAGGTTCTGCCTTTTGTCAGCTACATTATGAATACTAAACATCTGGAAAATGCAAATTAAAACACCATGAGAGACTTCTTCCCATCATGATGGATTAACCAGTACTGGACTTGCCCTTCCACTAGAGACAACTTTTTTCAGACATTGGACAGTTGACAGCATAGTAATGTGATCCCTGGGAGAAAGTGTGGGGGAGGAAACTAGGTGAATCCTGGCTTTTTGCCTAAAGGTATTCAAGGTATTGTCCTGATGATGGAGAATTTAGAGAATGACAGTCTTGCCGAACTGAGGAAACAGATTAGAAATTGGTGTTGGTAGATGCAAACTGTTACATTTAAAACAGATAAACAGCAAGGTCTTACTGTATAGTAACAGGGAACTATGTCCAATCTCCTGGGATAAACCATAATGGAAAAGAACATAAAAAAAGAATGTCTCTGTGTATAACTGAGTCACTTTGCTGTATAGCAGAGATTGCCACAACGTTGTAAGTCAACTATACTTCAATTAAAAAAAAAAAAAAAAGAAATTGGGAAAGCCAAGGCAACTGGAATTTACAGAGTACTGAAGAATGGGGAGCTAAATAGAAACAGAGCTACAAAATTCTGCATAGGGGCCCTTTTGAGTCTTTAACTTAATACTGAATGGCACATAGGTGGGGTGAGACTCCATGAAGCTGAAGAAAGAATAAATACCTATAAATCAAACTATTCTTAGAGTTCTCCCAGCAATGGGAGATTTTTTTCATTCTGACCAGTCAGAGTGTAGAGTTCTTGTTAAAAACTTGGAGCATTCAGTAGAGATCCAAGAAAGGACACACTTTCGTAGTAGGGCTAAATGTCTTTTGAGTAAAAGGTTACTGCAAACCTGCCTAAACAAAGCTTTTAAAGTAAGGCTCAAAAAGATCAGACTGATCAGCCAGTGACTGATATGCCTTGGAGGGTCAGAAAGCAGCTGCTTAGCTTTCCTGGTGAAAGTCAAGAATCAAGAGGATGTTGACTTCCTTTGTTAATGCATCCTTCAAATATCCCTGAATGTGGAAGAGCTTGGACACAGCCAAAGTATCTTTTGTAGTGTTTCCCTTTTAACTCGACTATGTTCTCAGCATATTTTGTTGGATAATTTTTATGGAAAATAAAGCCGATGTTAAATAATTATAGTCTAATTATAATGATGATTTATACAATGTTTGTTTTCTGGAAGTCTAAGTCTCTCAGTGAGATGATTCATTCATCCATTCATTCATTTATTCATTTCTTTTTGGCTGCGTTGGGTCTTCCTTGCTGCGTGCGGGCTTTTCTCTACTTTCGGTGAGCAGGGGCTACTCTTCATTGCGGTGCGCAGGCTTCTCATGCGGTGGCTTCTCTTGTTTCGGAGCACGGGCTCTAGGTGGCTTCTCTTGTTTCGGAGCACGGGCTCTAGGCGTGCGGGCTTCAGTAGTTATGGCTCGCGAGTTCTAGAGTGCAGGCTCAGTAGTTGTGGCGCACGTGCTTAGTTGCTCCACGGCATGTGAGATCTTCCTGGACCAGGACTCGAACCCATGTCCCCTGCATTGGCAGGCGGATTCTTAACTGCTGCGCCACTAGGGAAGCCCTCAGTGAGATGATTTATAGTGTGATTAACATTTATATTATCCACGAGTGCTTTTTTTTTTAATGCACATGATTTACAAAATTTTATTTTATTTATTTATTTATTTATTTATACATCTTTATTGGAGTATAATTGCTTTACAATGTTGTGTTAGCTTCTGCTATATAACAAAGTGAATCAGCTATATGTATACATATATCCCCATATCCCCTCCCTCTTGCATCTCCCTCCCACCCTCCCTATCCCACCCCTCTAGGTGGTCACAAAGCACCAAGCTGATCTCCCTGTGCTATGCAGCTGCTTCCCACTAGCTCTCTGTTTTACATTTGGTAGTGTATATATGTCAATGCAACTCTCTCACCAGCTTACCCTTCCCCTTTCCCTTCCCCTTTCCCGTGTCCTCAAGTCCATTCTCTACATCTATGTCTTTATTCCTGTCCTGCCCCTAGGTTCATCAGAACCTTTTTTTTTAAAAAACATCTTTATTGGAGTATAATTGCTTTACAATGGTGTGTTCGTTTCTGCTTTATAACAAAGTGAATCAGCTATACATATACACATATCCCCATATCTCCTCCCTCCCACCCTCCTTATCCCACCCCTCTAGGTGGTCACAAAGCACTGAGCTGTGCTCCCTGTGCTATGCAGCTGCTTCCCACTAACTGTCTATTTTAGATTTGGTAGTATATATAAGTCCTGGCACTCTCTCACTTTGTCCCAGCTTACCCTTCCCCCTCCCCGTGTCCTCAAGTCCATTCTCTACGTCTGGGTCTTTATTCCTATCCTGCCCCTAGGTTCTTCAGAACCTTTTTTTTTTTTTTTTAAGATTCCATATATATTTGTTAACATATGGTATTTGTTTTTCTCTTTCTGACTTACTTCACTCTGTGTGACAGACTCTAGGTCCATCCACCTCACTACAAGTAACTCAGTTTTGTTTCTTTTTATGGCTGAGTAATATTCCATTGTAAATATGTGCCACATCTTCTTTATCCATTCATCTGTTGATGGACACTTAGGTTGCTTCCATGTCCTGGCTATTGTAAATAGTGCTGCAATAAACATTTCCACAAGTGCTTTTTAAAACTCACTTTTTAAGACATTTCTTTTATTAAAACTATTATTTATAATTCCTGGCTTTGCTTTGATTTTCTACTCTATACTCTTCATTAGCAAATAATTATTAACCAGGTACCACATGCGGACACTATTCTAGGCACCATAGTCTAAAGCATTATACTTGAATAAAAATAATTGTATAGATTTAGGCTGTTCCTGATTCTTGGTGATGTATGTTCAGCCCATTTAAAAGAAAGGCAGGGGGTGGGGTGATTGGGAGATTGGGATTGACATATATACACTATTGATGCTATGTATAAAATAGATAACTAATGAGAACCTACTGTATAGCACAGGGAACTGTACTGAATGCTCTGTGGTGACCTAAATGGGAAGGAAATTCCAAAAAGAGGGGATATATGTATATGTAGAGCTGATTCACTATAGCTGATTCTGTAAAGTAGAAACACAACATTGTAAAGCAATATACTCCAATAAAAATTAATTTAAAAAAAAAGGGAGCTAAGTTTATATAGAATTTGCTGCTTTGTTCATTAGTTCCACATCTAACTTATATGAATTTCAAAGCTGTTTTGTAGAATGTGGCAAAGAATACTATGCGTTCTCCAAAACCTATTCTCCTTTCCTCCTGCGCACACAGGTAAACTATACATCCCAGCCTTCTTTGCAGATAAATGTGTCATGTGACTGAATTTTGAATAATATGAGTGCAAGTAATATATACCAATTCCAGACTGGGCTATAAAAACTTCACATATGCAGTTCTTCCCTTTTTCCCCTGGTCTTTAGCTTGATGAATAGAATCCACCAGAGAACTCTGAGACTCTAAGATAAGAAGCTTCTTACTGAGCATCCATATTGAATGAGAACTCTATTCTGTTGTCTTAAGCCACTGAGATTTTAGGGTTGTTTGTTTTAGCTCTTGGTTTACCCTAATACAAAGAAGAACCATGATTGTCCTATAACTATGGTTATATGTCTATGGGAGAGGACCATAATTTTTATGAATACATAAGTCTAAAAGTGGGCTTAAGAGACTTAAGTCTTTACCAGCCAGTTTGCATGTACACCAGTTGATTAAGATGAAAACACCTCCCTTCCTTTGGGCTCTGGTGCTGGCTCTTAGTCTGCTTGAACTATGGGGAGGGCTGCTTTAATCTATGTACTTCCCGTATCCTGTCCCATTATCCCTGTCAATCTGTATCCTTCCTTCTATCTCCCTGAAATAAAATACTTTTCTCCATCTTCTCTATATTTCCTTTTCTCTTTCTTCATGACAAGAAGCAAATTTTTCAAGGGTTTTTCTTTCTGTGGCAAGTATGGTGAGTGAGCATACGAGACCCTTTACATATTATGGAGTGGGGTAGCACAGTTTTGAAACTATAGTGTTAGAACCCTCTAATCACCTGTTTACCTCTAAGAACAACCTGATGGTTTATCCTCAGTTTAATAAAGTCACTAAAGCTTTTTCTATATTGACAGACCGCACTTGTCTGAGGATGCCACCATATAACCCTGTATGTAGGTTCTTCGGCGTCTGTGTGTTGTAAGTACAGCTGATTCACTCTGTGCTTCCTCTGTCCCCACTTTTGACCTCTGATGGTGCCATCAGTGGCTATTACAAGTGTGTGGAATTGGATGGGCCCCCCTGAAAAGATGGCAAAAAATTTAAAGAGGCAACTTCTCTGATTATTTAATCACATGACTCGATTGCTCAAATGACCATAAATCTATTCATATAAGTCTTTTTTAAAGTTATTAATGTACTCTTACCATTTACAACTGTTGTCTCCTGATTCTTTTATCTTTAATGCCTAACCAATATCCCAGTCATGACTGCTACAGATTGTTCGTTATTACCAAAAAGATATTTTATCAGTTCTATCCATCCCTTCATGCTGGATACCAATTTAAATGTAGCTGCCTAAATAGTTTGCTAACAACTCAACGTAGAATGAATTGAAAACAGATCAAGGGCTACCCTGCTGAGAGGCAGTTTGGTACAGTGCACCGTCCGAAGTTTCATTCACTGGCAGAGCATCTTCATGTTCTTGCCACATGTCCTCTTAACCTTTTTTAATCTAATATTTTCTTTGAATTTCATGTTTTTATTTAAATAAATTTACTTTAAAAGAAACTTTATATCACTAGTCAAACTGGAAAATCAGTATCACATGCTGTAACTATAAGATTAACTAGAACATTAATTCTAGCTAAATACTTTCACATGGCTCTGAACTAAACTCTTCTCCCTCTTTGTTAAAAAGGAGGATTGGCTAGTATTAACACTACATTACATTTTTCTTCGTGACATATTCAGAAGGATTGAAAGATAATTGAAAAGGGAATAACATTGTAGCTATTTCATTAGTCAGAATAGGCTAGACTATACTGTCATAGCAAAGAACCTTAAAAATCTCAGTGGCTTAATACAACAAAGGTCTATTTCTAGTTTATCCAGCAAGCCCGGGCAACTTTCCAGGACAGCTGTCCTTTATGCAATAACACAGCAACCCAGGCTGCTTCAGTCTTGTGTCTCCACCATCTCAACATGATACCTGTCTGTGATTTTTGTGCCAGAGGAAGAAACAGACTGTAAAATCATTCAGGGACTGTGTCACCTCTGCTCTTATTTCATAAGCCAGAACTAGGCACATAGTCCTTCCTAAACCTCACAGGAGCTGGCAATTGTAGTCATCCCTGTGCCCAGAAAGGAATGGAGGCTGCAGGATGCTGGTAGGCACTAGTAAAGTCTACCATACTGTGTAATTCAATGTACTGCCACTTTTATAGATTGTGTAAAATCATCTCTTCCTTAAATGAGTGCCACCTTTTGAAGAACTATATTGTGAATGAAATATAATATTCTGAATCAAAAGTCTGTAATCTACCACTTGAATACTGTGATCTTGGGCAAGAGATCTTTTGATTCTATTTTCCCATCTGCAAAACAAGGTTAATGTGTTCATCATGGAAAATTACGAACGTTGAATGAGTTAGGTAAACTGTTATACAGATGTTAGCTGTTGTTCTATTGGTTGTTGCATAACTTTTTTGAAAGTGAGATATTTTGTTTTTAGAGCTAGGTACCTAGCATTAGAATTAGGCTCCAGCAAGAAGTTAGTTGTCACTAACAAAAGAGGCTATACAGGTCTCAAACAGAATTACCTTTCCCACTGATCTTTCTAAAACAAAGTTTAAGCATATTTTTCTACTACTGGAATGCTCTTTCTACAATATTTTTTTATACTTAATTTTGCTTTGAACTACCAAATAAGATCAGAGCAAAATTATAATTTTTTATAAAGCTTTATAAAAAACTTATCAATAGATGTAATATTGAAAAAAGCTTAGTTTTTAAACTTTTTTATTTGATAAAACTGAAAATGATGTCATATTAACTAATTTTTAAAACAAGGCAAAAATGTGATGATATTTATTTAAGTGCTTAAGCTAAATATGAATAAACTAAATTCATAAATTAAATAAATATCACTACAGATTTCTTGTAGACTGTTGATACAAAATCTAGCCACATGTACCTAAACTAACCTGTTTTTCTAGGTCTCTTGCTCCTGTCCCAACTTCTTTCGTAATTTTCTGATAGAGTTTGTAAAAGCATGCTATTATTTCTTCTTTAAATATTTGGTAGAATTCACGAGTGAGGCCAACTAGGATTGGGTTTTTCTTTATGGGAAGATGTTTAATTACTAATTCAGTTTCCTTACATGTAATAGTCTATTCAGATTTTCCATTTTTTAATGCATTAATTTTGATCATTTGTGTCAGGAATTCGTCCATTTCATCTAAACCGTCTAATTTGTTGGCATAAAGTTGTTCATAACATTCTCTTATAATCTGTTTCATTTCTGTAGAGTTGATAGCAATGTCCTCTCTTTCATTCGTAAGTTTTGGTAATTTGTGTCTTTGCTGTTTTTCTTGGTCAGTCTGGTTTAAGATTAAAAAAATTTTTTTTTTTAGGTATAAATCCTTTTATTTTTGTAAAATCTGAAAATTGTATGTAACTTTAAAATACAGTGCATCTTTTTTGTTTGTTTTGTTTATTGAAGTATAGTTGCTGTACAATATTATATAAGTTACAGGTATATAATAGAGTAATTCACAATTTTTAAAGGTTATACTCCATTTATAGTTATTATAAAATAATGGCTGTATTCCCTGTGTTGTACAATACACCCTTGTAGCTTATTTTATACCTAATAGTTTGTACTTCTTAGTCCCCTACCCCTTTTTTGTCCCTCCCTCCTTCCCTCTCCCCACTGGTAACCACTAGTTCTCTATATTTGTGAGTCTGCTTCTTTTTCATTATATTCACTAGTTTGTTGTATTTTTTAGATTCCACATGTAAGTGATATCATGCAGTATTTTTCTTTCTCTCTCTGACTTATATCACTTAGCATTTTGCCCTCCAAGTCTATCCATGTTGCTGCTAGTGGCAAAATTTCATTCTTTTTTACAGCTGAGTAGTATTCTGGTGTGTGTGTGTGTGTGTGTGTGTGTGTGTGCGCGCACGCCACATCTTTATCCATTCATCTGTTGATGGATATTTAGTTTGCTTCCGTATCTTGGCAATTGTAAATAATGCTGCTAGGACCATTGGGATGCATGTATCTTTTCAAATTAGTTTTTTCGGGGTTTTTTTGATATATACCTAGGAGTAAGTCGCTGGGGCATATGGTAGTTCTATTTTTAGTTTTTTGAGAAATCTCCATACTGTTTTTGACAGTGGCTGCACCAATTTACATTCCTACCAACAGTGTACAAAGGTTCCCTTTTCTCCACATCCTCACCAACATTTGTTATTTGTGTTCTTTTTGTTGATAGCCATTCTGACAGGTGCGAGGTGATAGCTCTTTATGGTTCTGATTTGCATTTCCCTGATGATTAGCAGTGTTGAGCATCTTTTTCATGTGTCTGTTGGCCATCTGCATTTCCTCTTTGGAAAAATGTCTGTTCAGTTCTTCTGCCCATTTTTAAAGATTTTTTCATTTTGTTCATCTTTTCAAAGAATTAAATTCTGATTTCATTACTGTCCTCAATCCTCAATTTTTTATTTACTATTTAATGCTTCTGCTCTAATCTTTATTATTTCCTTTTTCTGCTTGATTTTAGGTTTAGTTTGTTCTTTTTCAACTTTTTAAAAACATATGCTGAGCATTTTTTCCCCTAGTACCTTTTCAACCATTGTAACCATAAAATTCTTCATTGAAACTTTAAAAAAGGTGAATTAGCAAGATTAGTAATTCTCTCAAAATTAGCTTCTTAAATTAACCTTGTAATTTTGATTTTAATAGAAAATTAATTATATTTATTAAACTTCATACTGAATTGGGAGGCATTCTGAAGTAGAGATGCTCCCCTGATTTATGATGGTTTGATTTAAGATTTTTAGCTTTACAATGATGCAAAAGCAATATACATTTAATAGAAACCATACCTCGAACTTTGAATTTTGATATTTTCTTGGACTAGCAATATGTAGTATGAGATGCTTTTGTCATGCTGGGCAGCAGCAGCCAAAGCTCCCAGTAGCCAGGCAATCATGAGGGTAAACCAGCGGTGCACTTAGAACCATTCTCTACTCATACATCCATTCTGCTTTTCACTTTCAGTATGGTATTCAATAAACACATGAGGTACTCAACACTGTATTATAAAATAGGCTTTGTGTTAGATGATTTTGCCCAACTGTATGCTAATGTAAGTGTTCTGAGCAAATTCAAGGTAGGCTAGGCTAAGTTATGATGTTTGGTAGGTTAGGTGTATTAAATGCATTTTCAACTTTGGATATTTTCAACTTACAGTGAGTTTATCAAGATGTAACCCCATCATAAGTTGAGGAAGATATGTACATTTTTCTCTTCTTTAAACCCTATAGCTTCTGTTTTGTACTTTTTTCATGGCACTTTCTCTGCTTCTTATCATAGCTGTTCTTGTTCTGTCTTATCCCATTGTTGCATTCCTTCAGGTCAGAGACTGCCTTAATCATGTTTGAATCCCCTGAAGTGTCTAGCACTGTGCTTTGCACATGGTAGGAACACAATAGCATTTACTGAATTGAATGGAAGAGCTCTTATGGAATTGGCTTACAAATGGTTGTATGCAGTTTTCTAACAAAAAGAATTCTCACTTTAAAAGTATCAGTATTTATATGTAAAACTTTCATTTAGGATTAAATTTACATTTTGAGTAAATATGAATTTTCATGTTAGTGAAGTATCCTAATCCTGTCAAATGATTATGATAATCCCTGAAATGTATTCTGATGCCTCCTTTTTTATTACCTATTAGCATCTCTAGTAGAGGAGGTGCCTTTGTTATGTTGTATTTTTTTACAAGATTATTTAAGTAAGGGGTACCTTAAAGATGAAAAAATTAAATCGGAAGAAATTAGATTCATATTAGAGTTTTCAGCTATATGTGTTTATATATAAATTTATACCTCACAGCTATAACTTCTGAAGAAGAAAGTACTAAAAAAAAATTTAGCACTGATCTCACAACCTCTATATTTTGGTCGATAGACAGCTTTATGAATGTATTTGAGGCATCCTATTGCTTTGAAGTTGTTACTTGTAAATAAATAAATATACCAATGTACTATCTCAAGTTCCATTTATTGTTATTTATCTGTAGCAGTTTGCTGTGTCACTGTTAGTGAATAGTTGTTCCATACTTTATTGAATTCTTTATAAATTTAAAATTATTAATGTCATTTCAGTTATTTGGGTTTTGTTTCTTCAGAGTTTTTTGTTTTGTTTTCATTATTAGGAAGTTAGTATTAAAGTTTTTAGGTGATAGGTACTTTAAAAGAACTTATTTTGATATTCAAATTGCTAAATTTCTCTGTACTTGGATAGCTTCTGTATTCTTTGTGTTATGTTCAAGTGGGACCTTCTTTTCAGTCCTTACTTTCAGTGGGACCATAATGCTGTAAGTTGATGCTGATCAGCTACCTTTCAGTTAAAAAAAAAAAAAATAGATGTAGTTGCTGTTAGTTTTGGAAATGGTAAAACTATGCAATGTTGCTTTTTTGCTCAAATAAAATGAATTCTGGATTCCTCCTTTATAAAGCTGTTCACTACGATCAATGCAGATAGGAAATGTTCACAGGCGAGCCCACCCACTAGTTATCCAGGGATAACTAGTGACCACAGACTAACTGATACTTGTATTGGTAAACATAGTTGACTTTGCCACACTGCACACATTTCATATTTCACTTATATTTGTATAGGTTTCAAAGACATCAGATCTCTAATAGTCTGTTGTCAAGAATAAATATGCATATTGTATTTCTAGCTATACTAATATATATTTAGATTTAAAATAAATGCATTCTAATTATTTGATACTTCACTGCATAGTATGGGTGTAAAACAACATGCGACAATTTTCATTTGTAGCTTAGAGTCTGGAAAGTGGGGAGATTAAAGAAGATAACACATGGTATTTGGGGAAAAAGCAGGGTAAAGAGAAATGTGTAAAACATATACTTCATTTTTTAATACTTTTATAGAAGAAAAGAGAACCAGAAAAATACTTTGCCAGCTTTATGTTAATTTTGTCATTGGTTAGAGCAGCAGAGTTTTATTTTTCATTATAATGAGTCAGAAACGTTCTGTAGTAGACTAGCCATTATTTGATGAAGACTGTCATGTCACGTTTTAATTTCCTCCTTCTGGGTTGCATCTGAGGGTGTTTATTTGTTTTATATGTTTTTTCTTTTCTATAGATGGATACTTTCTCCTTGCAAAAAATGGGGAACTATATGAATTATAGTTTTCTCTTTATCTGTGTTTCACTTACATCTAGCATGTGTCAAATTGTCAAATTCTATTGGTTTTTCTTTCTCAGTTTTTTTTTAGTTTTTGTTCCCTCTATTTTGGGGGGTTCATTTGTTTATTGGTGCATAACTAAAAAAGAAAAGCTCCTTGGCATTCTTTCTTTCTTCAAGGTGTGGTTTATGTCACCATTTAAGCACAATTATGACAAGCAATCAGGATATCAGATAAATTGGAAGGATGCTGTTACCACCTATTTCCCGATTTTAAACCCACCATAGATTGGGGGTTAAGAAGGAGGAAATAAAGAGTTTCTCAAATAATCTCTCTCCTTTTACCCTTTTTTCCCATGCCCACTCCAGGAAATCCATTGTTACTGAAAGGTTTATTTTCTAATAAACGTTTAGGAACTAAAATTTTATGAATGTCATAAGATTCTGCCTGTGAAAGCTGTGTTGAAAACTTTTAAAAATACAGTTTTCTCTTTCCAGATAAATTTTCCACTGTTTCTCTCTACTTCATTAACAATTCTATAGTTCAGATCTTTTTCTCCTATGTTTTCTTCTAAGAATTTTATAACTTTAATTTACATTCAGGTTTTTGACCCATTTTGAGTTAATTTTTGTATATGGTATAAGATAAGGATCCAACTTCATTCTTTTGCATGCACATATCCAAGTTTCCCAACGACATTTATTGAAAAGACTATCCTTTCCTCACTAAACGGTCTTGGTACATTTGTCAAATCATTTGACCATGGGTTTTATTTCTGGAATCTCTATTCTGGTCCACTGTCTATATGTCTGTCCTTATGCCAGTACCAACCACACTGTTTTAATTCTGTAGCTTTATAGTAAGTTTTGAAATCATGAAGTTTAAGATCTCCAACTTCATTCTTTTTAAGATATTCTGGCTATTCAGGGTTCCTTGAGGCCCATATGAATTTTAGGATGAGTTTTTCTATTTATGCAAAAAATGCCATTGGGATTTTGATAGGGATTGCATTGAATCTATGGATCACTTTGGGTAGTATTGCCATCTTAACAATATTAAGTCTTCGAATTCGTGAACAAGGGTTATCCTTCCATTTATTTGTGTCTTTAATTACTTTCAGCAACATTTTGTAGTTTCAGTGTTCCAAGTCTTTAGCTTCCTTGATTAAATTTATTCCTAAGTATTCTTTTTGTTGTTCTTTTAAATTGAATTGTTTTCTTAATTTCTTTTTCAGATTGTTCATTGTTAGTGTATTTTTGTGTATTGATTTTGTATCCTACAACTTTGCGGAGTTCATTTATTAGTGGAATCTTTAGGATTTTCTACATTTAAGATTGTGTCATCTGCAAACAAAGATAATTTTACTTCTTCCTTTCTAATTTGGGTGCCTTGCATTTCTTTTTCTTGCCTATAGCTAAAATCGTTTTATCCTCCTTTCACATTTAGTAGAAACCATATTCATTTGACAGTGAATTTGTTTTTAGATTAAGCTTACTGAATATGCTTTTAATCTCAAAACCAACTTTGTGAAAGTACTTTCTTGGTACTTTATGTTCTGCTCATCTTTATATTTATCCTTCAGTTCTCATTTTCCTGGTCCTTGCTTTATTTTATCTGCCTCCATACCATTCTTCCATGAGTATCTGAGTCTTGTGACAGTTTATCCCTAAAAATTCCCCTTTGCTATGAAACTTTTATCAAAGACAGATATTTCAATAGTTATTAAAATTTATATTTTAATGCCTTTATAATTGCTTGAAGTAGGTGTGCTTCAACATCATCTACAGCATCTCAGTTTACAGAGGATCTCCATAGGTGGATTTTCTCTTTCACCATTAACATTTCTTTGTGATATATCTGAGTGCTCTTATTCCCCCGTCCTCCACCCCTCAGTGATCTTGGTAAGAATTAGTGAGTACAGACCTATTGGTCTCTCTTCAAAATAGGCCCCAAATGATGGATACTTTATTACTTGGAACTGTTTAAAAACAAAACAAAACAAAAAAAACATAACACAAGAGTTATATTGCTAAAAGAGTGACTGAGAAGAAATCCTAACTTTCACAATAGACGTTAATTCTTTCAGAGATGAGGCCTTGATTTCTGTTTTATTTCGACTTTTTTCTTAGAAAAGGCCTTTTAATGATCTGTTTTCATGAGGTATTTATAGATCTCTCTCTCTCTAATTCAGTGTCTACAAACTTTAGTGTGCTTCAGAATCACTTGGAGGGCTTGCTAAGCACGGATTGCTGGGACTGTACCCTCTTGAGTTTCTGATCATCAGCTGATTTGACATGGGGTCTGATCATCTGCATTTTTAACAAAATCCCAGATGATGCTATGCTGCTGGTCCAGGCACCACAGTTTGAGAACCAGTGGTCTAAATCATAGTGTTTAACTTTCTTTATATACCCACATATTTCTCATTGTCTAACCTAGACCACTTTGATTTGGGTATTCTACCACCTTGTAAGGTATAACATGTTTTCTTCAACATTATTCCCTTCTCAATTTTAAAAACAAAATTGGTAATATCACCATTTTTTGTCATTCCCCTATGGCATCTTAAGTGTCTTTGTTTTACCCCTCTCACACACACAATTCAGACTTTCCAAATAATGCTGCATCTGTGACGGTGATGATGATGACAACAACAGCAGAAACAATGATAAAAACAGCTGACATTCATAGAGGATTTATTCTGTTCTAGGCGCTGTTCTGAGCATTTTATTTGAATTAATTAGTGTACTCCTTAACAACTCCCCCATGGTGTAGCTACTGTTACTAACTCCAAGTAACTGATGAGGAAACTTAGGCACAGAAAAACTCTCACAGCTAGGAAAAAGTGGAAGAGATGGGATCTAACTTAGGCTTTCTGGTTTCAGGGCTCAGACCCTTCATTCCTCTCTCATCCAACCCCTCGTTACTACATTACCGTGTTACCCTGCCTCTCCACGCTATGTCTTGGAACCACACGCTTACTTTGTTTTCCATAGCCATTGCCCTCCCTGCTCCATGTCTTAATAAACTCCTAGATGAACTATATCATCCTATCCAAGCACTATGCTAAGTACTTTACATGCTTGGAATTATTTAAGCCTCATAATAATCCTGTGACTTTTTGAGAAAACTGAGCCTTAGTAACGTTAACTAACTTGCCCAGTTTCTTATTACTTATAAGTACTAGAGCCACAACCTCAATCTTTGAAATGACTAAACCCATATTCTTAACCAGTATGCATCCTCCTCTCAACTCTGCCAGATTCCCAAACTCAAGTCTCTTACAGCATAAGACTCATATTCCCAGTGTTGGTTGAGATCTCTTTCCAGATCAGTAGTTTCCTGTTATCTCTCATATCATAATAAAATACCTGGTTTGGTTTTAGAGTCCCCTACCCATCTCATTTCAACCACTTTTTTTAAAAAACTATCTGGTAAACCCTTTTGACAAAGATTTCTTTTACCCATCTGATTAATCTTACATACCGTTTATTTTACAATAAAGTATATTGGAATTCTAGGCTTCCAAACGAAATACTGTGTCCCATCTTCCATGTTGACCTGTTATGTTCTCCACCAAGTAGTGTTAAGACTACTGGACAATCTGTCATGCCTGTGATTGTACCTCCTCTGTGTGATTGACTTACAGGTAACACTAGTTTTCTGTAATTTGGCTGAGAGTAACATTATAATCTACCTTATAGAATAACGAAAATTCATTATTAGACATGTACAGTGTTCCATGGATCACAGTTAGAGATGAAGGTAGAAAAACAGAATTAAATGTCCACTATGAGCTATAAAGATAGCAGTTGGGATTCCCTGAGAAGGGAAAAGAGAAGTCTGCATGGTGTTGAGTTTCACAGATCTCTAGGATCCTGATTTTCCCCCTTGACTCCATCTCATAATTCTTAATACATTCTTCATACCTCCCTCAATTTTCTCCTGCCATCTTTCAATTTCTTTCTCACATATCTACCCTAAGTTGCTGATTTCTGTCTGTCTACTAGCCCCAAATTTCATTATAAATATTGTTATTAAGATTTTTAGATGTATAGAGTCCCTTGAACAGGGACCAGGGCTGTCTTTGTCAGAACTCAGCAGGTAAAATAATTATTCTACTGCCATGATAAAATAAAATAATAAAATTCTAGTAAAAGACTTAAGAGATTTAAGAATTAAATTGTAATAATTTCTCCTATACAAAGCAATATTGGATAAATAAAATGTTTCATTATTTTCGAATTGGTGAGATCAGAGTGAAAGAGATTCTAATATTGGCTGTAAGTAGCCTGCAGATTTGCATATAAATCATTTGAGATCTTCATTTGTGATAGTGATTTTTAAAAATAGGCTCAAGTTTTAACTCTCATCAGAGGTGAGAGTTCTGCTATTCCAGAGCTTACTTTTGGCAGAGGACCATATTGTTAGCACCCTTAGCCTTTGTTTCCATGGAGACAGTAAGGCTTTATTTTGTTTTTTTTAACATACACTTAAAATATACATACATACCTTAAGATTTAAAGTGTGGTTTAGTTGACTGCAGGTTTTGAGTATTGGCACATATCAAAAATATTTTCTATTTTTTAAAAACTTTATATTTTTGTCCTCCAAAGAAAATAGAGGAGAATTCTGGTCATTGTAATGACAAAGTTTTATATTACTTTTTACAGGGTCTTTTAGGAATAACTTAAAATCCCCCTGTGAATCAGTAATGGATGAGGATTTTGAAGAACATGCAGAAACTTTTGAAAAAAGTAATGTGATCTTAAGCACTCACATGTCTGGGACACCTATAGTTATGATATAATGTGTAATGCATACAAGTCAATTTCAGATTCAACTGTTACTTTTGCACCAGTATTATGCTAAGGACTTTCACCCTATTACAGTTTATTTAATAGAACTCAGTCTAAAAGTACCAAAGCAATCTTCGTAATTATAACTTTTAATATATTTAACTGATTATTTAAATGTATATCAATAATGTTCCTTAACTTTTCCCCCTAAAACCATTAAATAAAATTTATATGAGCTTTTAATATGAAAACTTTCAATTCATGAATTATACTTTTTTCGTTCATTCATTTCTTACAAGAATGAATGTTTTCCATGGCATGCAATATTACTGTTCCGTAGACCTCATGATTATATTTGTAACTAAATCACACCTCTTTATCTTTAGCATCCAGTTGTAAACTGGCATGGCCTAGTTAATATTTTAGTCCACTAGCAGTTTTGACTTCTTACCTAACAGCTGAGCAGTTAGGTAATTGATTTCCTTGTTAAGCTAAATATCAATAGATTAATCTTACTTAAGGTATTTATCACAACCCAGTATTATATAATAGTTATTTCTGGATAAAGAAGACTTTTGATTACAATTATTATAAACAAAATCTTAAAACTTAGTCCTATACTTTACTCAGTCAATACCTGTATTTAACGGCAAAGGAAGACAAAATAAGAAAGCTCTTGCTTTATAAGGAGAGAGAAAATAGCTAAAGGTGATAGACTAGACAGTTAACAACTTATGCTCGTAGTTTTGATTATGAGATTTTAGCTTTTCCAGTTTGCAGTGACTTTTTAACAAGACCCATCTCCTCTATGAAGAATGCAGTTAATTTTTTTTCTGGCACAAAAAAATAGGGTAACCTGATCTGAGTCTGACAGAGTGTGTCGTTCATTTAAGTGCTTCCATCTGTTGCCTGCTGTTCCCCTTACTCATGACCCCTCTATGTTTCTCTTTCCTTTCTCTTTCCCTCTGTTTCTCTTTCCTTTTTCTTTCTTCCTTCCTTTCTATTTTCCTCTCTCTTTTTTTTTTTTCTCTCCCTCTCTCTCTATCTCTCTTTTTTGTCCTTAGCCCCTCTGAGGAAGGCAAAGTTTGTTGAGAGCCCACGAATTCCAGAATCCGAGCTTGGCTCACCAACCCTCACTTCAGCTCAGAAACTGGACGTGGATGCATACTGCCCTGGTAAGCGTGCATGCAAAGTTTCTGCTTTGAAAGAGGGAGGTTTGGATCAGGCCCATCAAGCAGAGCAGTGTTTTGCATGTATATTATTCATAAAAACATAACCGTTACCTCTTTTGCAGCTGTGGTCGCATATTTTCCTTACTAGAGCACTGTTTTTACTGAACATCCTTTTTGATTATTGATATAATTATGTAAGTATTGAAAACAGCTTCAAAGATAATTTTCAAAGGAAATTAAAATAATTCAGTAGATACGTTTTCAGGGTGATTTTTGTGATCTGAGATACTTGAAATTTTGCTTTGGCCATGTGCAATCAGGAACGTTCAAGTGTGAATAAAAATGTTCATTCAACACTAGCCCTTTGCATATGACCTTTTTTGCCTAATCTCTGTTGGTTTTCTGGACAGTTATAGAAAATAGTTGTGATGTTGGAAACATTATACTTGAATTGAAAAAGAAACATTATAGGTCCCTGATTTGGGCTCCTGGACACTCACTGTTAGAAATACCTCTTCTCATGAATGGCCTGTAAGCACATGTGGGAGTTCACTAAAACCCTTCTTGTGTGGGAGCAAACCTGAGACAGACTCATTATCAAAATGCTTAGATTCTTCCAAACTTAGATGAGTTGCCTGGCAACATCCTTTACACTCACTCTACAGTGAGTCTATAGAGCTGTGTCAGAAATGTTCACAGCTCTAGTTGAGTATACAGATCAGAGCTTCAGTAAAGAACTTTACAAGACTTGGTTTTAGGTCTTTTGTTTATTCCTGCTCATTAAAATTGCACAGTGGCTGCAACTACTACATATTTACAGCATTACAGATCAGCAGAATAAGGTGATTTCTAGTTCTAAGGAAGTTATCAGTAGCTGTAATCTGAAATAGCAGGATACTATACCTCTGAAGCCAGATAAGACATGTTTTAAAAGAAGACAGTAGGCAAAAACTTGAGCCAAACCTAATCAGAGACATTTGATTCTGTGAATCAGTTTTGAATATTGAAAGACCTCGGGGATTTCGCTTGCAGGTTGCAGAAACTTGGGCTTCATCCACTGTTGTAAATGACTGTTCAATTTAAATCAATCACAGATACGTGTTAGGAATAGCTTTTCTATTTCTAAAAGGAACAAAATTTTTTCACATTCTGAGGTACTGTCACATTTCTTGGGCAATGGAATATTATGCTCTGCATTTCTTCATGTAAATTTTAGTGTAATAAAGTAAAATAAATAAATGCACTAATTCTCTATTCCTGCATTGAGTTTTGGAAGAGAAACCCTATCAGAGGCCTTTTCTTTTCCAGATTTGCAAATCAGAATGATTGTGGGGAGACTAACCTTTCACTTCCTGATTGCCCATCTGACATCCTTAATCTAATCTAGCTTTTGTTATTGTCAAGAAGCAAGGTAGCTGCTGTTGGTTAGAATGCCCGTGCTGAATCACTGTGAAAAATCTCGTCCGTGTTATTACTTACGTATATTTTCCACAAGCAGGAATCTTTGCTGAATTGGAATTGAACCAGACTAAACCTGTTAAGATTTTCAGAAAACCAGGAAGAAACTAAAACATGTTGCCAAAATGTTAATTGCCATACGCTGCAGTCTCTCCTTTTCTTATCTGAAATAGATTTAAGGCACAGAAGCTTTTTAATGATTTGTTCTTTATAGTAAAGTTATTAAACTCTGTGGAAATAGGTTTCTACTGAGATAAGATTAGTGACCTGAGGGTTGAAGCTATTATCTTCTACATAGTACCAAAAATTAACAATAAACAAATGAATTTAGTAGACTCATAAAGAAAACAAATAATCCATCCTTTTTGAATTTCTCTTACATAGGCTATATTAACCGAATAATGATCATATTTTATTGTATACTCATACATAATAGTGCAGTTAAAGCTAGTGATCTGATACCTTCCGGTCCACCTGCTTTATTCATTATCACATGCAAATTTAGGAAAATAGTATATCTGACAGAGGCAACAGTCCTAAGCTAAAGGTTAAACGAGCAATGGTTCTCAAATTTTAGCATGCTTCAAGAATTACCTGGAGGACTTGTTCAAATACAGATTGCAAGACCCAGCCCCAGAATTTCTGATTCAGTAAGCCTGGGTGGGTTGAGAATTCACTTCTCTAACAAATTCTCAGTTAATAGTGAAGCTGCTGGTTGAGGTGCCACACTTGGGAGAACCAAGTGGGTTACAGGGCTGCTGGAGGCTGCTTGCAAACCTGTAGGGTTCATTCTGCTGTTGACTTCTGAGGAGTAATTGGGGATGTTGTTTCCTTATTATCTTAACTTAAACCTGTTGGTGCCTGTATTTTAGGTGGGAAGAATAAAGCTTCTGTGTCTGAGAAATTGACATATATTTTTCTTGATCTGTCTTTTTGTACATGGTATCTGTGTACCCATGACTAGTTTTCAGTGTTGTCCTACAAGAAAAAGGAAACTGTGGATCAAACCAGAGCAAGTTGTTGATATTTGGTCTGCAAAGTTTAGGGAAAGCTGCAATGGGATAGAGCTGTTGATCCAGAATATTTGTCTAAAAAACTGAAGGATTCAGTTTACATAGCATTAGATTCTAGAATACTTAATTTGTTTTACTCTTCCTCAAATCAGATTTGTTGTATGCAGAAAACCTGAGGAAAAGTTACAAGTTAACAGTATGTTTTGGTTCTGCAGCTTAACCATGGAGATGATTGATGATGTTACATAACTGAACTACCCGAGTAGGCGAGGTCAAGTGAATTGTGTTTGATAATCGTCTTACAGTGGGGAAATTAAGACCTAGAGAATTTAAGTGATTTGTGGAAGGTCACAAGCAGGATTTATTGTTGAACTCTTGAAGTGGACACAGTATAGTCCAGAAATACATTGTCCCTAATTCTATTACTGTGTAAATTCTATAAGCACCCCTTGACTGACCCTTAAATTAAAAAGTAGAAAATTCAGTTTTTACATATGAGACAGGGCCGTATTCTCTTTTTAGGGTAACCAGCTGATTTCAATAAAACAATTCCCAAAATAAAAGAACATGTTCACCCTACACTCTGACTTTTCTACCTACAGCATTAGTTATTAGCTGTGTGATTTTAGGCAAGTCACTTAACCTGTCTAAGCCTCAGTTTCCTCAGTTGTAAAAATGGAAATGGTAATCTTAGATTAATAAATATAGAGCACTTAGCACAATGCTTGTTTTATAGTAGATGCTTATAAATGTTAGCTAATTTTGTTATTATTATAGTGATGATCCTGAGGTGTATAACACAAGATCTTAAAGTTTTTCTAAACAGTCAGGAAAAACAAGATGTAAAGGTTTAGGGTCATTTTTAGTTAAATGTGTCTTACTGTGTTTCAATTATGATTTTCCCCTAACTAGTTTTGTGATCTTAAGCATGTCATGTCATGTCTCTGTGCCTCAATTTCCTATCACAGCAACGTTACATGTAACATGATGTTACTTATATAATTTAACAAATTAAATATATATTTGTATAGATACATGAGTACACATTCAAAGGGGAAAATGTCTGGAAGAATACACCAAACTAACATTGGTTGCCTAAAGAGGGAGAGAATTGGGATTGTTTGGATGTCAGAGGAGAAAGTAGCATTGGTGAGATAATGATCATGTTAGCAGTGGTTATATCTGGCTGGTGGAATTACAGATGATTTTACTTTTCTTTATTGGGCAATATATGTTAGTGCATGAGAGCTCTGGTTCTGAAATTAGATCTGAGTTTAATTCCTGACTCTGTCGCCTACTAGCTGTGTGAATACATGTAACATTCATAGTCTTAAATTCCTTGTCTATAAGATTGTGATAAAAATAGGTCTTTTTTTTTTTTGCAGTAAATCTATCTCATAGAGTTGTTAAGATTAAGTAATGTATATGACAAATGATTAGCTCAGGCAAAATGAACAAGAAGAGATATGTAGCACCCTTCCTGTTATTGTTCATCATCATCATCATACTTTTCTTCATTTTCTAAAATTTCTGCAATGAATTTGTATTGAAATTTTTCAGTAATCAGGTTCTGCTAAAGGATAGCAACATTCCTATGTCTTAGTTTTTTAAGTTTTTATTTTGCACGTTGTAACACATAGTTTCAAGTGTAGAAATGAGCCTTGATACAGATGGCAGGCCATGTTGACAGTTTTATAGGACTTTTGACTACATGTGCAAGGTTAAGGGCCAAAGTCCAGACCAGTGTTCTGAAAATAGACAGGCTTTTATCCACAGCAGATACTTTCAGAGGAATTTGAGATTAATCTTTTTATAATAGATTCTTTTAAATCTCTTTAAAAATGGCACTGTCCTTCAAAGGACAGTGTTATTTAAGGTGACAACAAAATTAGGATGTATTTGAAACTCAGGAATGGAAGAGAGTTTTATGATACTTATTTGAAAGTACATACTCTTTATATAGGTTTTGAATTTGTAGAGGATTTTTCATTTGGATTTCTTATCAGCATGGTACTCTATAGCACAAGTACAAACCACTGTTGATGAAATATTTTACATAAAGTGAGTAGTCCCTTGAATCCTCTTTTTCCAACTCCTGTATAGTCAGGGTCATTCCACTTAGAAGAAAAGGATGATTTGTTTTCTCATTTTCTTCCTTCCATGTTTTTCCTGAAAACATTATCAAATGTTATCTTTATCCTAAATAGTTAGGCATGCTTCTTCTTTTTTTTTTTTTTGGGCTATGAATTTTATACTTTAGACATAAAACCCTCTGATTTTTGATTGGTGTATGGATACCAGAAGCCTTTTTCTTGTAATTCACGTCTTCTGTTATGTTGTATTTGTATTCCTTAAGTCTACTATGTTGTAAACACAATAAGTATACAGCAAGATTTTTAACCTGAATTAAACAGGTGAGCTTTAGGGAGGCGGGTTCTAAACTCCTTAAAATTACATACAAACACTATTCTATATGCATATATGTACTTCTTTCTATAACTGGTTCTCAAAATGGTCTGTAACACATACTTCCCCCACCCCCAAGAAAAAGGAAAAAAGAAATGCTGTTATAAAGGTTGACATGAAATGAAGGTTGTTAATGGTACAACTGTTAGAACAACAACAAAAATAAGCACCTAACAGTTGGATAGTGAACAGACTTGTAAATCAAATGAAAGGTATAAATGAACTTCAGTGCTGCCCTAATCGGGATATGAAAGTCAGTATAGCAACTAGAGATAGGAAGCAGAGAGATAAACAGGAATAATTTCAGTATATTTTAAGTATGAGAGATACTGCCTGAAAATTGATTATGAACATAAACACACCAAAGAGCTAGAATATGAAAATAAATAGCTTTTCATCTGCACACTCCCTTATCCAATAGTAAGTTCTTAACATGTTAGAAAGTTCTTTCAGTGGACAGATGCTTTGTTGAATAGAACTTTTCACTTTGAACATTTTCAGTTGTTTTCTTGGTTCATATTTTATCATTATTTAAAAGGTTAACCATCTTTTAACTGACTTTTAGATTAACTTTTCTCAAGGTGTTTTGCATCACCAATTGTAAAGACTTGGGCTGTGAGTATGGTGCTTAGATCCGTAATTTAGTTAGATATCCAAATGGACAGTTTTTTCATTAACTCTGAAAACTAATTTTAACTTTTGGTTTTTTGAGGCAGTAAAGTGCACTGGTTTAGACAACAGACCCTGGAGCCAGACTGCCTGTGTTCAAATACTGACTCTACCACTTAGTGCTTGTGTGACCTTGGGCAAATTACTTAACCATAAGAATGATTACTTTCCTTATCTGTAAAATGGGGATTATAATATTACCTGTATCGTAGGAATGCTATGAAGATGTAATAAAATATGTAAAATAATAAGGACAATTATGTGGTCCATAGTTAGTGCTAGATAACTCTTAGCTACAATTTTTAAAGTGTTTCAGAGCCTTTACTACCCTTTATCTAAGAATGTTATGGGTAAGGTTATATCCTTTTTATGAGCGCTTTGCAAAGAGGATAAAATTACGCCTGTAACCTGTTGTCACCGGCCTGTTTTCATAAGCAGTCCATGTATAGATACTAAGTTTTGTGGGTTTTGGTTGTTTTTTTAGTGGAGGCAGCTTTTCGTAATGGTAAATAGCCCTGGGATCAGATGAGTTTGGTTAAGTTCTAATTATGCCACTTACTAGCTGTGTAACTTTTATTACTTAATCTTTCTAATTTTCTGGTTCCTCATCTGTAAAATAACCCTACTCCATAGAGTGTGATGATTAAATAAGATAATACACATAATGTGCTTAGCACAATGTCTGGAACATCAGTTATTATGACTAACAACATCTCTCACATTTATATATTATTATACATTTATTTCTGAAAAAAAAATGTTTTGTGTTTTTCTTTTCCCTAAACAGTATATACATTCCTGCAGCCCAATGTTCATGAAAAATTCAGTGGGAACAAGGAAGAGACAGAAAGCTATTCTTGACTTGTGTTTTGATACCTAAGAAACTAGAGATTTATGAATTCTGTATCTGATATCACCACTGCCATCCTTCATCTCTAAGTCACTTAAAATCCTCTTTGTCATTTTGTTTTTCCTTATATGGAAGTTATTCATTATAACATTTAAAGTTAGGGAATTCCCTGGCAGTGCGGTGGTTAGAACTCTGCCCTTTCACTGCCAAGGGCCTGGGTTCGATCCCTGGTTGGGGAACTAAGATCCCACAAGCCTCGTGGCCACCGAAAAAAAAAAAAATATATATATATATAAGACATGGGGAGTGTTGGTTATATTCTGTTTATCATTATTGAGTACCCTTGTGAATAGGTCCTTGTATTGGTTATCTATTGCTATATAACCAATTACCATAAAACTTAGTAGCTTAAAACAGCAACATTTACTATCTCACAGTTTCTGTGGGTCAGGAATCTAGATGCTACTTAGCTGCATTCTGTGGGTCAGGGTCTCTCACAGGCTGCAATCAAGATGCAGCCTGGGGAGTTCCCTGGCGGTCCAGTGGTTAGGACTCTGCACTTTCACTGCCAAGGGCCCAGGTTCAATCCCTGGTCAGGGAACTAAGATCCTGCAAGCTGCGAGGAGCAGCAAAAAAAAAAAAAAAAAAAAATGACAGCCTGGGCTGTAGTCATCTCAGGGCTCAACTGGAAAAGGCTCCCCTTTCAGATTTATGCACATAGTTGTTGGAAGGATTCAGTTCCTATGGGCTGTTGAACTGAGGGCCTCAGTTCCTTGCTGGCCTTTACCAGAAGCCACCCTCAGTTCCTCACCTTGTGGGCTTCTCCACAGGGCACCTCACGCATGGCAACTTGCTTCATGAGAGCAAGCAAGCAAGAGGCAGAGAGAGTGCGAGCTATATGAGAGTGACAGTTTTTTATAACTTAGTCTCAAAAGTGACATCCTGTCACTTTTTGTTGTATTCTTTTCATGAGAAGCAAGTCACCAGGTCCAACCCACACTCAAAGGAGTAAACTGAAATTTTAAAGAAAGTTGTTTAAATGAAGCAATGAATTTTCCTTGCTTTTTCTACATATTTGATATTACCTTTCTGTGTTCTGGAAGCATGAATCCTTCTCATCCTTGTCTTCCAATAGAAGAGTTCCATAGTATTCCTGGTACCCTACCCTTTTATATTCAAAATTCCCCTGCTGCCCTTCTAATAACTGTCTGTAGTTCTTTCTTCTTGCCTAACCTATACTATTATGGTCCAGTGAAATACTTGTTCCTAGAATGGTGTTCTTCTCTTTAAGTCTGGGTAACTACATCATGTTATTTTAACGTGCAGGTTCTAGAATAAATTCCAGATTTGGAAGCTAACAGAGAATACATTTGCCATTTAGACAAAGGTGACTTTTGAGGATAATACTTTTCTTACTGTGAGCAATCTATAAATGCCTTGCTTTCCACATTAGAACACATTGTACGATGGGTAAGGAAATCCAGGTCAGTAGGGGAATAATATGGAAATACTGTATAACACAAGTAACACATTTTTACCATATTTTGTATCTCAAACATATGTCTGTTCAAAGCAGTTGTTAGAAACCTCAGTTTAAAATCCAAAGGAACATACAGTGATAAACGTCAGTCTTACAGATTTCAGTGAAGCATTTAAGGTTCTTGAGCTTGTCAAATATTGCTTTTCATTTCAGCCAAATAGTCCTAATCATACATTGATGTGCACATAGTACTTCTTGTACATTGGGGGAATTATGTAGGCAAGGAAACTAGTGTAAGTTTTGCCAAACAATGAGTACTTTCTATCTCTAGGTGTTCTGCCTCTATAGTGATTCCCACTTCCAGTGGGAGAGAATCAGAATAGTGGGATGTTGTAATGGAAGATTATAAGCATTTAAAAGCCTGTTCTCTTAGCTAAGTGCTAAACTAATGAATTTTTTAAAATGCAAAGAGTCCCTAATCTTATAAAAATTTTATTCCTAAATAGCACAAGGGAGAACCACCGTGTGTGTGTGTGTGTAGGACTTTTTCCCCCCATTTATTTGTGTATGTCTAAGTTATTAATAAAAAGAGTATAGGGGCTTCCCTGGTGGCGCAGTGGTTAAGAATCCGCCTGCCAATGCAGGGGACACAGGTTCGAGCCCTGGTCCAGGAAGATCCCACATGCCGCGGAGCAATTAAGCCTGTGCGCCACAACTACTGAGCCTGCACTCTAGAGCCCGCGAGCCACAACTGCTAAGCCCACATGCCACAACTACTGAAGCCCACGCGCCTAGAGCCCGTGCTCTGCAACAAAGAGAAGCCACCGCAATGAGAAGCCCGCGCACCGCAACAAAGTGTAGCACCTGCTTGCCGCAACTAGAGAAAGCCCGCCCACAACAGTGAAGACCCAACACAGCCATAAATAAATTAATTAATTAAAAATAAAAAAGAGTATAGGATTATTAGGAGATAAATTTACTTTTTAGGGAGCATTTTTTTCCTTTTCCAGCTTTATTGAGATATAACTGACATGTAACATTGGGTAAGTTCATTGTGTACAACACTATCATTTTATATGTATATGGATTACTGATGAAATTTATGGACAGCCTCTGCAGAAAATTGCACTCACGTGCAAAATTTTGCATATTGTCTGAGTTTTGAAGAAATTAATAAAACATTTAGGTTTGTTTGCCCTGTGTAATAGTTTTATCTGAAAACTAGTCTAAGCAAACCAAAATTAATAAGAATCAAAGACCTAGAGTCTTCTAAGGAAGTTACATTATTGCTAACTTCCATTCCATACCCTAAAGCTAGGTATCTAAATAGTGCAACTGTAGAGATTCCCTAAAAGTTGGTTCTTTAACTTAGGCTCTAGGTGAGTTAATTTAAAGAAGGCAGTTATTTAGGAAGGAAGTAGGGGAAAGGAAGGGTAAGTAGGAGAAATTCAAACACTTCTGTTTTAAAGAGATGGGGTCCTGTGATTAAAGGTTCCTTAGATTTCTCTGCACCTGCCCCAACTAAGGCACTTTTTTCCCCTCAGTTGAGGATTGACAGTGTGACCTGTGTCACTGGTACCCTGACATGGATCTAGTTTTCCCATCTACATCCAGGGACCATTCTTCCCTATTTTCTGCCCTCTGGATCCTCCATATTGAGAGGTGGCTCTCACTTAGAACTATGGAAAACATCTCAGACCAAGACCACCTTCTTAACCTCCAACTTATATTTAATTTTAAAACAGTAGACACATTTTTCGAGATAAGGTGTTCAAAAACTGTTTAGCAAGCACATTGAAAAGAAATAGAGTGCCTTCAGCCTGGCTGTATATTCTGCAGCTCAACATACACTTTATCATTTCCTACTACCATCACCCCTAGCCATGCCAGATACATTAAAATTTCCCATATCCTGAAGGTATTTGAGTTTGCAACCTCTGCTGTGGGTTACAGGAAGTCGTTACTTTTTTTAGGAGGTGGCAAAGAAGAACTGGAAGATGAAAGAATGAAAATTTCCCTTACTCTCTCCCTGTTAAAACATGCAATTTCAGGAGATTCATAGACTTCCAAAAGTGTATCAGAGGATCTCATATCAAGAGTTCTTGATTTAGATCATTCATTACCTGACATAAGCTACTATTTAGAGTATCATTTGTTATTAGCTACTATGGTTTAGCTCTGCTAGGAGGAAGCATTATGCATGATTGAACAATTGCAATGTAATGTTACTTTAAAAAGAGAAGAACCAGGGATTTCCCTGGCGGTCCAGTGGTTGGGACTTCGCCTTCCAATGCGGGGGGTGCGGGTTCGATCCCTGGTCGGGGAGCTGGGATCCCACATGCCTCGTGGCCGGAAAGCCAAAACATAGAACAGAAGCAGTATTGTAGCAAATTCAATAAAGACTTTAAAAAAAAAAAAAAAAAAAGAGAAGAACCAAAGGAGAATTTCCTCAACCAATAACCTCAAGTGGTGTTAGGGAAATATTCACCTTCTCCAACACGGTGTAAATCAAATGACTCTTATTCTTGTAACTCTTCCACTGCTCTCTCCTTCCTCCATCTCCAGCACTCATCTTCCCACAGACTCTAGCTCTTTTCTACCACATTTTTACAATATTATATTAAGAATAACCTTAAAAGATTGACTGTACTACTCTAACCCTATGACCTTTACCATTATTTCTTTTGCCTATTATTCTGCTAATTCTCTTGCCTTTTCATACCCCTAATTATTTTTGTGTGCTGGATTTAATATTTGAAAATATGTGTAGAAATAATCTGAAAGTAGCATGATTTTTTTTTTTCCCAGAGAGGGTTTTCATTTGCTTCTGCCACCTGTGACCAGTTCAATCCAAGTTCAGGGTGTGAAGTTTTCCAAGCCAATGAAATGACACAAATCAGGACTGCAGGACCTAGTTTACTTCTGGTTCATCTTTACCCTTAGGGTGTAGCTCTTAAGGGTCTCAGCCTAAAGTATGGGGTGTTTTACTAGATTTCCCACTCCTGGCAGATCCTAGACTCCATTTTTGTTCCCCTGATCTTGTGAGACAGCTAAACACACAGCTCAGCTGCTCAGTCATTTCTTCCCTGTTAAGTGCTAAAGTGGCCCTCCGTGCTGGGCAAGATCTCCATTTCTGATTTCCATCTTCTCCCTGTTCTTATAATGATGACTTACCACCATCTTGTTGGATATTTAATGCTTTCCAAAAGATTTTTTAAATATATTTTGTCCAGCTTTTAATAATTGTCATCAGCTGGAAGGTTTCCAATTACTAAAAGGTCCCTACCATCATTATTTCCTTTGGGGAAAAAAAATTCTAGCATTTGTATTTGTAGATCGTGTATACATCTGAAGGTATGTATACATTTTTATTTTTCTGTTCTGTGCTCCTCATGAAGCTACATGAGAACAGACTGTATGCTAAAACAGTCTTAGAACACTACCTCTTTGGACAAACCAGTCCCCATAAATTCTGGGAGCTATCTACTAAGAAATTGAACTGATAGTATTAGCCGGTTAATTAAATATCAATATAAAGAACTTCTCTTTTCAAACAGGCCTTTTTAAAATTATTTATTTATTTATTTATTTTAATTAATTTATTTATTTTTGGCTGCATTGGATCTTCGTTGCTGCACATGGGCTTTCTCTAGTTGCTGCGAGCAGGGGCTACTCTTTGTTGCAATGCACGGGCTTCTCATTGCAGTGGCTTCTCTTGTTGCGGAGCACGGGCTCTAGGCACATGGGCTTCGGCAGTTGTGGCACGTGGGCTCAGTAGTTGTGGCTCACGGGCTCTAGAGCTCAGGCTCAGTAGTTGTGGCGCACGGGCTTAGTTGCTCCGCAGCATGCGGGATCTTCCCAGACCAGGGCTCGAACCCATGTCCCCTGCATTGGCAGGCAGATTCTTAACCACTGTGCCACCAGGGAAGCCCTGAAACAGGCTCTTAGAGTTGGTTCATGGTCCATCTCTTTGAGCAAGTTGTCTCCTGTTTGGACTTGGAACTTAATCTCAAAGAAATTAGTATTTTGCATCAAAATTTTGGCAAGTTTTGCCAAGTGTGATTATGATATTACCCATGATACTGAATTGTTGAAAAACTTGCCTTTCTGTGCCTGATGTCCTTCTGGTGTTATTTGACCTATTACTGTTACATTGGGGAGGAAAATGTCTGTTTCATCCAGTCACAAATCCCAAATGTATTTCATAGATTACTGAGGTAAGTTAAACATTATTATGTTTTCAGCTTTCATCTTACCTTCTACAATAGCCATAATAGTTAAATTATAATTGTGAGTGGTTGAAGCTGATGTTTATATTGCTGCCAGAAAAAAAATTTTAAATAGGGAATGGGAGTCATCATGCAAAATGATTGGAGAGTTTCTTTAGTGTTTGAAGAGGATCATGAGACACAAGCTTACTACAGTCTGGCTTTCTATTGCTTGGCTCTGTTGCAAACCAATTTTAAAAGGAATGTTCTTATCTGCTGGTTAATGTTTCATTAAAACATTGAATATCAACAGCCATGTAATATATTTTTTGTATTTACCACAAAATTCCTAGTGCATATATTAAAGACTCAATTTTCTATTAATCCATGTAAATCATCTTTGATACTGTAGAACAGAAGGCTACCCTTAAAATGTAAAGGTATTATTTGTTTCATATAAATAATTTTTCTGTTTATAAGTCTTAAAGTGAAAGAACTCTGGTTAGAATTCATTTGTATACAAGTAAAACTTCCATTACAGTCAAGGACATAAAATATGGATGCCATTTTCTGGTACCTTACCAGAGCAATGATGCTTATTTTCTTAGTTAAAATTTATTCTATACAATGAATTCTCTAGTACAACAAATGCCTTATCTGGTCCCTAATCAAGTAACATTTTTTATAATGACCCAGATTATATGCTGTCTGCCTTAGAGAGAAGAAAGAATTAAACTGTAAGTGAATCATCACAGCATTTCTCTAATGAAAGCTTCTGAATAACAGTTATCCCTAAATCATTTCTTCTTAAATATCCAAACAAGAAAAAAAAAAAAACACTAAAATGACCAAAAACACTCATCTGGACAATTTACACATTTTCTCCTTTATGCTTTACCACTGTATCTACAGTGCCTAGTGCAGTGACTGACTAATACGTAGTAGGTGTTCATTCAGTGTGTGTTGAATGAATGAAATGAACCTAAAAAGTCAGAGGAAGGAAAAATGAAAAAAATTTAGTATGTTATAAATACGTGCAAATTACATGGTTTTCTCTCTACTTAAGAATATGTCTTTTTCTAATTTACTACAGAGGGGCTTGTAAGCATGAACAACTGGAACCCTGATTTCTTAATCTGTGCTTATAATGTAATTTCACTATGGTGATGAGAAAGGGGAAGTAGTATTTCTTTCAGTGGTTTTTTTATTTGTGGTATCTCATTTGCTTTGAATTCCTAAACTTTCTCCTTCCATTGATAGAAGTCTACCTACAAGGCCAATGTGACTAGCATATGGGAAGGGGCATAAAGCTTCACTGGATAAGAATTCGGCCATGGCAGCCAACTGAGATTAATCAGCTACGAGTGAATTGTAATAAATGTGATTAGAGAACATAATCAATGAGTATAAAGCAAAGAATGAGGATTTCAGGAAAATATCTGCCAGCCAGATGTGACACATTTATCCTCAAAGGTCAGGAAAAAGAAAATAAATACATGAATAAACTTAACACTATCCTTTGAGAAACTGAATATATATTACAATGACCAGACCATGTATAAAAATAGAGTTCTGACACCCAATTTGCAGCAGATAGCCTAGGAACCCAACTTACTATCTACAAGTCAGACTTGTAGGAAGTAAGACTACTATCTCTAATAACCAGTCCAGGAAGCCAACAATAACCCCTGTAACTATTGGAACTAAATGACCAGGGCTTGATTTTTAACTGACAGCTTCCCTAGTATTTGCCCTCACTTCCAACTTAGGAGTAACCAGAGAAGGCTAAATACGCACATGTAACCAGTCATGTAAGATGCTTCTAGTTAGCCCACCTTCAGCTCTTCTGTGCCAGGTGCCTCCGATCAGGGCATACCTGAAGCCTCTCCTTTTTCTCCCCACTATAAAGCTTTTCAACTCCTCTGCCTGCCTTTAAGTCTCCTCCAGGTGCAAGTGATAGTAGCTGATTCCCTTGCTATAGCAAGCTCTGAATAAATAGCCTTTACTTGTTCTTATTTGGGTGGTCTTCATTTATTTCCATACCTTTTTTTCACATAACATCATTCCCAGTGACAGAGGCAGATCTTGACATGACTTTGGAATCTATTAATGCCTTGGTGGTATATCACTTTCCACATTAACTGATTTTGATTTAGTCATCTCATGGCACTGAAGCTATGCTGTGTGAGGTAAGCACTTTTTTAGTATACCAGTATTACAGCTCTTGTCAGACTTCTAAATTAGAATTAACTTACTCTTTCGGTTCTGTACAGTACCCCTAGTTTTACAGCTCTTTTATTAGCCTCTTTTTCTTACAACCTTACACCACCTCCATTCCCCTTATTACCTTTATCCCCAGCTGGAAGAACTCAGAACCAGGTTCCTGCAGTTAAGTTCGAAAGTATTGTAAGTGGCATCTCATCTTCCACCCCAAATTGTTTCACCTAGGAACACTAAAAAAAAGTTTCCATATATGTCAGTATTTATGGACATGCCTGAGGAATTTAGAAGATAGTCTATGACTATCTTCCTTTCCTGTTTAAGAATCCTAATGCCGGGCTTCCCTGGTGGCGCAGTGGTTGAGAATCTGCCTGCTAATGCAGGGGACACGGGTTCGAGCCCTGGTCTGGGAAGATCCCACATGCCGCGGAGCAACTAGGCCCGTGAGCCACAACTACTGAGCCTGCGCGACTGGAGCCTGTGCTCCGCAACAAGAGAGGCCGCGATAGTGAGAGGCCCGCGCACCGCGATGAAGAGTGGCCCCCGCTTGCCATATCCAGAGAAAGCCCTCGCACAGAAACGAAGACCCAACACAGCCAAAAATAAATAAATAAATTTAAAAAAAAAGAATCCTAATGCCAGAACTAGTTAATACCTGAGTGCCTCATCATTGTTTCTCCCAAATTTGGTGTAAAGCAAGCCTCTGATAAGCTGCCTCGATATGTCAGTGTTCTATGTGGACATGGAGATTCCCACCCCAACTCTAACTACCTTTATATTATATAAATATGTTTATATACTAGCAGAGCAATACACAAACACAGACTAATACTTGCAAGATATGTTTCCAATAACATTTATATAAATGCATTTATGTAAGTATAAAAGAAGGACAGTGAGGTCAGTATATAAAAATCAGGAGTATTTCTATATTCTAGCAAAGAACAATTGGAAAATTAAATCTAAAAACAATTTCATTTACAATAACATCCAAAATCATGAAATATTTAGGGATAAATTTAACAAAACATGTACACTAAAAATTATAAATAAAATAATGCTGAGATAAAGATCCAAATAAATGAAGATATCATTTATGGATTAGAAGATTCAGTATTGCTAAAGTAGCAATTTTGATTTACTACAATCCCAAGAAAAAAATGTTTGTAGAAATTTATAAGATTTACATGGTTATAAATTTAGAAATTTACATGATTTTAAAATTTTTATAGGAATGCAGGTGACCTAGAGTGGCCCCAGTGCTTTTTCAAAAGAACAGCAAAGTTAAAGGACTTCCATTATTCTTCAATAAAGGTGTCAGGGGAATTCAGTGGGGAAGTGAACATCAATCCTTACATCATACCATGCACAAAAGTTAACTTAAAGTACCATAGACCTAAATGTAAGAGCTAGGAGCAAATCTTTTCAATCTTAAGGTAGGCAAAGTTTTCTTGGATAGGACAAAAGAAGTGTGAGCTATAAAAGAAAAAACTTAAAAGTTGGGCTTTATCTAAATTTAAAACTTTTGTTCTTCAAAAGAGACTTTTGAGAAAAGGAAAAGGCAAGCCATAGAACAGGAAAAATATTAGCATACATATGTCTGACAGATTTGTATCCAATATAAAGAACTCTGACAAATAATAAGAGAACCTAATTTTTTAAAGTACAGAAGATTTGAAGAAACATTCACAAAAGAAGATATAAGAATGGCCAGTAAATACATGAAAAGGTGTTCAGTATCTTTAGTCATCAGAGAAATGCAAAGTGAAACCATGAGTTACCTCTGTGCACCCATTGGTATGGCTAAAATCAAAATGGCTCACCATACCAAGCATTGGTGAGGATATGGAGCAACTAGAACTCTTGCACACTACTTGAGAGTGTAAACTGAACAATCTCTTTGGAAACCGGCAATTTCTTACAAAGTTAAATGTTCAAACTTTATAACCCAGCCATTACACAACTTTGTATTTGTCCAAGATAAGTTAAAATATATATCCACACAAAGACTTTTATAAGAATGTTCATAGTTTCTTCATATATAAAAGCCAAAAAACTATTGTATATGAAACAACCCAGTGTTCATCAGCAGGAAGAAAAAAAAGGTGATATAGCCATACGAAGGAATACTACTCAGCTATAAAAAGAAACAAACTGTTGAAACATGGATAGATTTCAAAAACCGAACGAAAGAAGCCAGACAAAAGAGAAAATATACTGTTTAATTCCAGTTATATAAAATTATAGGAGATATAAACTAAGATAACAGAAAGCAGTGGTTTCTGTTTCTGATAACAGAAAAAGTGGTTGCCTGTGGCTAGGGTTTGAGAGAGGGTTTGACTTCAAAGGGACCTAAGGAAACTTCTGGGGATGATAGAAATGTTCTATATCTTGATTTTGGCGGTAGTTTCACAGATGTATATATCTGTCAAAATTCATTGAATTGCACACTTTATTGGAATATAATTTATTGTATGTAAATTACATCTTTAAAAAGACAAGATCAATAGGTGAGTAAGAAACAGAATAGAATCCTGGAATAAGATGACAGCTAGGGCTTCCCTGGTGGCGCAGTGGTTAAGAATCCGCCTGCCAATGCAGGGGACACGGGTTCGAGCCCTGGTCCGGGAAGATCCCACATGCCGCAGAGCAACTAAGCTCGTGCGCCACAACTACTGAGCCTGCGCTCTAGAGCCTGTGAGCCACAACTACTGAGCCCAAGTGCCACAACTACTGAAGCCCATGCGCCTAGAGCCCGTGCTCCACAATAAGAGAAGCCACCGCAATGAGAAGCCTGCGCACCGCAATGAAGAGTAGCCCCCGCTCGCCGCAACTAGAGAAAGCCCGCACACAGCAACGAAGACCCAACACAGCCAAAAATAAATAAATAAAATAAATAAATTTATTTAAAAAAAAAAAAAAAAAAGATGACAGCTAGAAGTGAGTGGGTATGAAGGTGAGTAAGAGAATGGTTATACTGAACAGAAAATACATGGCAAGAGAAATCACCAGGGCTTCATTCTGGTCTACTAATAAGTTATGGTTGCATTTGAATCAAATTAAGTACCTAAAAATTAAATACTCATAATAATGCTGTGTAACAAACCACCCTAAAATTTAGAGCAACCAAAAAATAAGCAATTTTCTTTAGTCATGGATTTGCAAGTGTGGGTTGGGATGGCTCTGTCTCAGGCTGCAGGTTGGCTGAGCAGCTCTGAGGTTCAAGTTGGGCTCAGGCCGGTGGGTGTTCATTCTGGGGCCCAGGATGAAGGGGCATCCGCTGGAGAGAAGCTCTTTCTCCTGGCGGATCACCAGAGCACAAGAACACAAGCCCAACTGCTCAGGCACATTTCACGCCTCTGCTCATAACATTCCAAGGTCCAAATAAAGTCACATGGCCAAGCCGAAAACATCTTTTATTGTGTAAACTTTTAAACCTACCCAAAGAACCTCCCATATACCCACCCCACAGTATCAACAATCAGTTCATGTATTTTCTCCCCCTCTTCTTCAGTTATGCCCAAGGGAACTAAGAAGTGTAGGGATATGCTTTCAGGTCAGCCTCTATGAGTGGAGATGGGCTGGTGGTGTTGCTTTGATTCCTGATCACTTGATCACTGGCAGTGACTCTCACAGTCAGGAGCTCAGTGTGGGGAGGATGTGGAAGAGCTCCATGCCGGCTTTAGCACTTACTGTGGCAAATTGCAGCCACTGCTTTTGTCGGTCACCCATTTCCATTGTTCATCAGAAAAGGAAAAATTTAGGTTGCCATTTAAGAACTAAGAAATGAAAATATAACCAGGTTTGCTTTGGCAGTCGGGCCAAGCTAATCATAGGTTTTGTAACTCTGTTGGAGAGAAAGCATGGGTTTCTTTATTTGATTAAATGTAGTACAAATTTCTGAGTCTTGAAATAGATGAGAACAAGCAGTTTATAATTAACAGATCATAAAGGAAAATGTAAACAGCCCGATGAGAAAATACTAAGAGAATGCTGAGAATTAAGAGAGTCTGTGGAACGGTTCTGTGTAGCCTGCCATGTTAGGAATACAGATTAGGGATTTGGATACATTAGCTAAGCCTATCCAAGAAATGAATTCATTTCTTGGCACAGTTTTAATCATTGTTTAATCCCTCTGCACTTTGGCTACTTAGAGTAAAAAATACTTTTTGCACATGTTGTAAAGTATAAACCATCTCTGAGAAGAAAATTGATGTCATCAAAACACAAAAATATTCTGAAATATTCAGCATTTGCTTTTTTACAGCATCCTGTTTCTTGCCTGCATTATATTTCTCAGAGTTTAATTTACTATGATTCAGTCAAATTATTTATTTTCCATTTTTCCTCACAAGACTATAAGCTCCTTAAGGATAGGGACTGTACCCATTGTTCATAAATGTGATCTAATACCTCACACAGTGCTGGACACACAGAAGGTACTTAGTAAATATTTATTGAATTAATTCATGCTGTCTTGTATTGTCCATGGAGGTTATTCTGCTGGATCCCATTAATAAATAAAATAACCATTTAAACAATTTGTACTTAATAATCACATATTTCCGGGCAAAATAATGAGTCCAGCAGCCAGGCAGCCTGGACTTCAAAATTGACTCTCTCCCTTGCCTAACTGTGTAACCGTGGGCAAGCAAAAGCTTGAGCTATGTGTGCCTCACTTTTACTATCTGTAAGGTAAGGAAGGTGTTGTGAAGATTAAATGATTTAATACATGTAAAGCACTTAGAAAAGTACCAGATGGTAATGCCTCAATAAGTTATTGTTATTATTACTACTAGTACAACTATCAATATTATTGTTCCAGAAATAAACTTAAAACACTCTTTTAAAACAACACTAAATATGCTATATTACTCAGTTTTGATCTTAGAATTCTGTATTTGCGTTGAACTGGTAAGTCATACAGAATTTGAATCTGAAAATTGCTCCCTCTCCTCTTTTTCCTTAACTCTACTGTTAAAAAATCAAACAAGTATGGCCTCCTGCAAAAAACCTTCTTTCCTCCTTTTCTTCCTCCATCTTTCCAGAACAAGTTTAATTGTTTCTTTCTCTGTGCTCTCTACTACTTCCTTTAATTTACAAAATACTTCTTGTATATACTGGCTTCTCTCTGTCCTTAGGTCATTGCTCCACTTTAAGTTAACCGATGTAAGAGGGGAGTGGTCCGATAATTTTTTATTTTACACTCAATTTTTAATTATATATAGCATTAGTTAGTTTTTCATAGCTGTAGACTTCTTTCTTGGAGGAAAAAAAAGTATTGTGAATATTGTTTCATTCTCAAACCCAGTGTCCTATGTCCTTAATACATTTTCTGTAATTTTTGAAAATTAATATATAACATAATTACAGAAAGGTATACAAATAATAATTATGCAGCTCTATGAAATTTTCAGAAGTGAACACACTTGTATAACCACTACCTAAATCAAGACACAGCACATTACCAGCACCTCAGAACCTTTTCTCATGTTTCCTCTGCATCATAATCCACTCCCTATAAGCTTGACCACTGTTCTGACTGCATTATCAATGATTTCTTTTACCAGTTTTCAAACTTTATATAAATGAAGTCATTTAGTATGTACTCCTTTGAGTCTGTCTTCTTTTGTTTAGTAGTATGTTTGTGAGATTCTGTTTCATTGCTGTTGTATTTCATTGTCTGTCTACTGTTGATGGGCATTTTCAACTTTGGCTATTATGAACAATTCTGTGAATGTTTGTTACATCTATTTTGATGCCCCTACGTATACTTTTCCTTTCAGTATATACCTAGTAGTAGACTTGCTGGGTCATGGGGTTTCAGTCCCCAGTCTAAATTTTTTCCAAATTTGATGCTACCAGTTTACATTCATATACTTGTACACATTTACATTGTACATACACCAGTACAACAGGATTTAACTGTCCTTTTACCCCATATTATCAAGTGTTTTTGGTTTGTTTCTTTTGTGTGCTATCCTGCACTACACATACGTAGTGGTATCTCATTGTGGTTTTGATTTTTTTCATTTCCGTACAATGTTGAACATTTTGTATAAAACAGGAGTTTTGTAAATTCCCGTGTGGAATTTCTTTTGTTCATCTTTTAATCGTATTGTCTTTATTTTTCTTATTGATTTGTACGAGTTCTTTGTATATTCTAAATACAAGTCCTTTGTTGGATGTATGAATTAAAGATATTCTTCCCACTCTGTGGCTTGCCTTTTTACTGTTTTAATGGAGTCTTTGGTGAACAGAAGTTTTTCTCATTAATAAACTTACCCATCTTTTCTTTTTTGTGTTCTGTTTAAGAAATCTTTGCCTAGTCCTAGTTCATGAAGATATTCTATTAGGCTGTCTTCCAGAAAATGTATTATCTTTCATATTTGGGTCTTTTATCCACCTGGAATTGATTTTTGTGTATGGGATGAGGTAGGGACAGGTTTCATTTTTATTCATACATATTGATCCGTCACCAATGATTGAAAACGCCATTTGGTTACTAAAATATTGCAATGGCATCTCTGTCCAAATAAGGTGATTATACATGTATAGATATATTTCTGGATTCTTTATTCTGTTCTCCTGGTCATTTTATCTATGCCTGTACCAATCATACTCTGTCTTAATTACTTTAACATTAGATTAAACCTTGATATTAAGTAATAGCAGTCATTCTTCTTCACATTTTCTTTACTATTCCTAGACCTTTCCGTTTCCATGTGAATTTTAGATCCTTTATTTCTTTTTAATGTTTAATAATAATTCCTATTAACTTTAATGAAAGCTTTTCAAAATTACAAAATCCATTAAAATAGTTCATCATACTAATAGCTGTAAGAGAAATAAAAACAACTAGTTTTCTTCATAGAGGCTAAAAAAGGCATTTGATAAACATTCAATAACCACTTCTGCTGTGGAAAAAAAATCCAAACATAAGAATCCTTTAGTTTTATGGTGCTGTATTCCTCATTCAGTATTCTGGGAGCAAAGCCTATTGCATAAACACACTGCTCCCAAATAGCCAAGATAAATTTCAAGAGTTTTAATCAACATAATGTATGAATGATATTTATTTTCTGTATAATAGTGTCACAGTGATTATTTTCCAACAACCTACCAGCCATCTTGTTTTGTGTATCATACTTGAAATTCATCATTATTAAAGAAGTCACAGTAGAATTCCACTCAAGAAAAGTACTGTCTTTGTTTAGGGACATACCTTAATTGGGCGTGTTTGGGTATGAAGATGACACCTTCTTCACATCACCTGGATGGTCATGGATGAGACAGAAAGATAGGTAAAATATTTGGTATGAGGATTTAAGAGGAATTTTGAGAGTTTTGAACAAATACCCTGGGCAGAGGGGAGGTAGGAAGTGATGCCCAGCAAAATGGTGAGAGACTGGAATCAAGGATGACAGTAGAGCCTAGGGGTTAAGAGCCTGAGTTCTAGATCCAGATTTCCTGGATCAGCTACTTATTAGCTTACGAATTTGGGTAAGTTACTCATCCCTCTGTGCTTCACTTTCTTTATTCGTAAAAAGGGGATATGTGCCTACCTCATAGGGTGGTTATGATCATTAAAAGAGTTAATGTATATAAAATACTTAGAAACAGTACCTGGCATATAATTAATCCCCATATGTGCTAGCTGTTATTACAATTAATAAACGATAATCTGAAAATCTGAGATATATCATATTTTTTAGTTTCATTTAATTGTTCTGTGCCATGATATAATCCCCCACCCTTAACAAACACACTGTAACCCCAGTAAAGTCCTGTCCACACACCACCATAAGACTAAGGTTCATTGAAGACTGAAAAGATTACAGCAGAATCTAGTAGTACAGAAAACAGACCCTACACTCAGAAAAGAAATAGCCCAAAGACTAAAAATTCATTGTAAGTTAGAAATTGAAGTAATTTTAAGAATCCATGGAAGTAACAGGTTGGACACTGGTTTTCCTACTGATTGTGTATTAAGAGTTCATCCAATTTGACAGATTTTAAAGGATAAGGTGATTCTAGCTGTTGCAGGGTTTCTCAACCTCAATACTATGTAATGACTTTCAGGGCTAGATAATCCTTTATTGTGGGGAGCTGTCTTGTGTATTGTAGGATGTTTGGCAGAGTCCCTGGCCTCTACCTACTAGATGCCAGTAGCAACACCGCTCCCTGCAGTGCGACAACCAGAAATATCCCCACTCATTGCCAAACGTTCCCTGGGGGGCAAAATTGTCACCAGTTGAGAACTGCTAAGTTATTTAAAAGAAACTTCCCTGCATAGAGTTTTTTCCTCAAGTTCCAAACATTCACAAACAGAGAATAGAATAATGCACTACTATGTAGTCATTTCCTAGCTTCAATAATTTTGACAACTTTGTTTTATGTATATCGTCTCCAATTTTTCTGTAGTAATTTCAGCAAAACCTGGTCATTATATCATTTCTCCCATAAATACTTTAATGTATATAAAGTATATGAGCTTGTGGACTTCTTAAAAATAATAAGTATTAGTATCTTTTTAGGAAACTAATATTTAGGGAAAAAAGCACTTAAGAGAAATAGAGTGACATAGTAAGACTAAGAGTAACATGAGTATAAGAGCCTAGAAGAAAAAGGAAGAGTTTGGTTTCTTTTCCCCTAGCCTCTTTCTTAAGTGAGTAACATTTGGACTTTTGCAAATAATGCATGAAATGATAATATAATTATAGCCTCTTGCCTGCCATTTGTATATAGTGTAGTAGTATGTTGTGAAATTTAAAGAGGTCAGGGACTTTTACATTTCATTATAGATGTCTTCAGAATTACATTTAGCATTTTAACCTGAAACTGTTTACTTCAAATTTCATATGCTATAAATATTCTTGTTATCATAGTAGACTTTGATAAATTTTAATAATATTAAATAGTTGACTCAGTAGTTTAGAAATTCTACACACTGTGGTAATGAAATGAAAAATTCTTCATAGCAAGGGTTTAAAGGTGGAAATTTGCTTGAATGACGGATAGGGGATTTGTTTGTTTTTAATTGAAGTTTAGTTGATTTACAATATTATGTTAGCTTCAGGTGTACAGCATAATGATTCAGTATTTTTGCAGATTATATTCCATTATAGATTATTACAAGATAATGGGTATAATTCCCTGTGCTATATAGTATACCCTTGTTGCTCATCTACTATAGTAGTTTGTATCTGTTAATCTCATACCCCTAATTTGTCCCTCTTCCCTTCCCTCTCCCCTTTGGTAACCACAGGTTTGTTTTCTATCTCTGTAACTCTGTTTCTGTTTTGTATATACATTCATTTGTATTATTTTTTAGAGTTAGGGTACTTGTTTTGAAGATGCATTTGCATGCATTTGTAACACAGCTTTTTCCTGAGATTTTATGTTAGAGTATCATAATTGGGCAGAGGTAGAGAGATAAGGAACTGTCTGTAATGTTGGACATTATAGAGGTAATAAAGCCCCTGGGATATCTTTCTGGTCTGTGGCAGAGAAATCCATTTTTGTTGCCTCTTGCAGAGAAGTAGGGAAGGGAATATAGATCCTGTTTTTCTACTCTGACATAATTTCAATGAGAATTCTTTTTTTTTTTTTTTAATAGGACTTCAACACTGGTAGAATTAGGTTTGAATGCCAGTCTAGGCACTTTCTTTTTTTTTTTTTTAATATTAATTAATTAATTATTTATTTTGTTTGTTTGTTTGTGTTGGGCCTTCATTGTTATGCATGGGCTTTCTCTAGTTGTGGCGAGCAGGGGCTACTCTTCATTGCGGTGCGCAGGCTTCTCATTGTGGTGGCTTCTCTTGTTGCGGAGCACAGGCTCTAGGCGCGAGGGCTTCAGTAGTTGTGGCATGCGGGCTCAGTAATTGTGGCTCGCAGGCTCAGTAGTTGTGGCTCACAGGTTCTAGAGCGCAGGCTCAGTAGTTGTGGTGCGCGGGCTTAGTTACTCCGCGGCATGTGGGATCTTCCCAGACCAGGGCTTGAACCCGTATCCCCTGCAGTGGCAGGCGGATTCTTAACCACTGTGCCACCAGGGAAGTCCTCAGTGAGAATTCTATATAGATTTTCCACAGATGGAGCACTTGAGTTCAATAATACTATACAAGGATACACCTGTAGTCCCTTCCTCTGACCTGCAGCTTGTGACTTTAGTAGAGAAGTTAAGATAAATGTTAAATTGAATAAAAAGAACATAAACCTCACTTTCTTGCCATTAGGAGTGATTTAATGTGTAATACTGAATATACTAAAAAATTAAGCTATTATATTTTAGCATCAAACCATATGATACTCTAGTTAATGCTTGCTATGGTGAAAGGACATATCTGACTCCAAAAAAAAAAAAAAAAAAAAGATTTTTGTAATATCCTATATAGGATATGTGCTACTGTGGATTGTTAACAGGTTAGACTGAATGCATCTGAACATAAAACAAAATCTGAAAAAATGTTGACAATGAATCAAGTTAATGTAAAGAGATATTCAGTTTAGGTAACTTAGTTCTGCATCACATTTAAAATAGATCATCTTGAGTTCCCTGGCTATTTTTTATGTCTATAAATTTCTATAAATTCTCTATTTGGAAATAAATTGAGTCCAAGGAAAAAACCTCATACTGACATTGTTCAGCATCCCTCAGTGAAAAGGTTTGAAAAAGAATAATTCCTGTAGTTGGTAACCACTGAAAAATAGCCTAAATAGAAAGAAAATTACGCTTTCCTCAGCTGCCGCTAAGGTGCTCGGTTCTTCTAAGGAAGCCAAGGCTGCGTTGGGGTGTAGGCCCTCACTTCATCTGGCGACTGCACCATGCCCGGCAGCCCCTGCCTAGCGCTCACCTGCACCATGGCCTCTGACTCGGAGCTCACCTGCATCTACTCGGCCCTCATCCTGCCCGACAATGAGGTGACAGTCACCGAGGATAAGATCAATGCCCTCATTAAAGCAGCCAGTGTAAATGTTGAACTTTTCTGGCCAGGCTTGTTTGCAAAGGCTTTGGCCAGTGTCAACATCGGGAGCCTCATCTGCAGTGTGGGGGCAGGTGGACCTGCCCCAGCATCTGGGGCTGCACCGGCAGGAGGTCCTGCCCCCTCCACCACTGCTGCCCCAGCTGAGGAGAAGAAAGTGGAAGCAAAGAAAGAAGAATCTGAAGAGTCTGATGATGACATGGGCTTTGGTCTTTTTGACTAAACCTCTTTAGTAACACGTTCAGTAAAAAGCTGAGCTCTTAAAAAAGAAAAAAGAAAAAAAAATTGTGTTAAAAGCTAATTGTATGGAAAGAGTGTAGCAGTCTGGAAGCACAGGATTAAAATGAATGCCAGAGATCAGGAATTTTAGGGGTCTAAATTCCAGGGCAAAAAAATGAACCTGAATGGGGTTTCTTTTTGGAGTGATGAAAGTATTCTGGAATTAGAAAGTGGTGATGGTTCCATAAACTTATGAAGAGACTAAAGCCATTGAGCTGTATACTTTAAGAGGATAGAGTTTATGGTATATGAGTTATTTTGAAAAAATGACCCTGACTATGGGGGAAATGATAGCTCAGGGCTATCTGGCATAGGATAGGAACCCAACTAGGGTAAGTAGAGCACCTGTGTGCAGGGTGGCAATGAGCAGCAGTGAGATTTGTTACATGTAGGGGGATAGATTAAATAAATATAGTATTAAATAAGGAAAACGAGAACCAGATTTTTCACTATTGGAGAACAGAGTTATAACTTTGGAAAGGAAGAAATCTAGAATTAACCCTATGGTATTGAATTGGAATTGGAGCATCTTTGTGAACATTTAGAGTGTATGTTTGTATTTGGATTTACAAATAAAAGCGAATATAGAGTTGTGTGTATGTATATGAAGTGTGTGAGCATACTGCCTAACTCTGTCGATGGAGTGGACCTGGGGGGCAGTGACATCCTGATCGCAATGAGCATACCTGATATTCTAAATACCTTTCCCCACTAAAAAAAAAAAAATCAACCCTTCTTGGGAAAAGGACTGATTCTAGGGCTAGGGCAGGGAAAGTACAAGATGAGCCTGGAACATCTGGTGCCAGAAAGCAAGGAAGTGCTCAGAAAATGACAGGGATATATCAGAAGGTTACAGGAGCCAAATCGAAAGGGCTTACGTGGCCAACTTTGGGACAATTTGAGCATCAAAATAAATAATAATAGTAACAGGTTATAACTCATTGAGTACAATAGGAGTCTTTGAGTTCAGATAGGTAGGTAGATAGATAAAGGAAAAGAAACTAAACTATAGAAGAGTGATGGATTTAGAAAATATCACTATTTGGCAAGCATGACAGTAATTCTACCAAGAAACATTAATGGATGCTAAAAATAGTGGGCAAAAGTTTATTGAGGAGAGATTCAGACTGCTACTTGTACACCAGTGTTCATACTGTCATTATTCATAATACCTAATAGATGGAAACAGCTCAAGTGTCCAACTTGATGGACAGATGAATAGATAAACTAAATGTGGTATGTACATAAAATGGAGTCAGTCATAAAAAGGAGTGAAATTCTGATACATGATCTAACATGGGATGAACCTTGAAAATTTGCAAAGTGAGATAAGTTAGACATAAAAGGACAAATACTGTGTGATTCCCCTTATATGGGGTACCTAGAATAAGCAAATTCATAGAGACAGAAAGTAGAATAGAGGTTACTAGGGGTTAGTAAGAGGGGAGATTGGGGAGTTTTATTTAGTGGATACAGAGTTTCTCTGGGGGATGATTAAAAAGTTCTGAAAATGGAGATGGTTGCACAACATTGTGACATACTTAATGCCACTGAATCGTACACTTAAAAATGGTTAAAATGGCAAATTTTGTTACGTGTATTTTTATCACAAAAATTTTTTTTAATTTAAAAGTTTGTTGAAGAATGGTATACTTACATACTTTCAAAGTATCCCCACATTACATACTTATTAATTACAAAGAGTATAATTTTAGAGTGGAAATATCTGGCAAACACTACCATAACCAAGTGATCAAAGTTAACACAGCATTGCTTTTGCAATGGTCCTGCCAAAAATGCATAACCTGAATTAAATCATGAGATAACTTCAAATTGAGGGACACTGTGCAAAATAGCTGGCCTGTAATCTTCAAAAGTGTCAAGATCATGAAAGTTTAGAAGAGACTGAGGAACTGTTCGAGATTAAGGGAGTCAAAGAGAACTAAGAACTAAGTGCATTGCTTAATCCTGAATTGGATCTTTTTGCTAGAAATGACATTACTGGATAAATATCAAAACTTAAATGGGGTCTGTGGATGAGATCATAATAATGTAAAATGTTAGGTTCCTGATTTCTCTGCTAGTACTGTGGTTATGTAAGAGAATTGCTTGTTTATAGGAAATGCATACTGTCTGGGCATGATGAGATATCATGTCTATATTTTCAAGTGGTTAAGGAAAAAAATGTCCTTTTTACTCTTCTTGAAACTTTTTTGTAAGTTTGAACTGATTTTAAAATAAAAAAGGATATTTACACGAACTGTAAGGAAAAAAAAAAAGATAAAAGAACATGAATGAAGGTGGTGATTATGGCCAGGACTAGATCCCAACACGAGGACTTGTATTGGAAGGCCAACTGCCAAAGAAATGGGAAACTTCTCTTCAGTGAGTTACAAAAACATTTTCTCAAATTCAAGGGTTTCAAGTAAATATATTGAGGATTCTGAGTAGACTATCACTTATAATATGTAACAGTGGAAAAATCAGCTTCTAGTCAGGGACTTAGTAATTTTGCATTTAGAATGTGAAAACAAAGGAAATGACCAAACTGAATGTAAAAATAGTTGCAAAACTGGCCATTTTATTTTGATAGTTTCAGGTGTTTCAATGTCTTCCTGTTATAGGTGATGCTGAACAAGAACTTGGTCCCCCTCCATCTGTAGATGAGGCAGCAAACACACTCATGACTCGTCTGGGTTTCCTCCTTGGAGAGAAAGTCACGGAAGTTCAGCCAGGTGACCAATACAACATGGAAGTACAGGATGAAAATCAGGTAAACTGCTTCCTATCAACTTAGTGAAACATGGGATGAAACAGCCTATTATAACCAGGAAAGGAAAAATGTTGCAGGGTGTCGGTGTTCTGAGAAGAATAATCCCAAGTATAGAATGCCTTTTGAGGCCTGGAGATATAACTTAATTTTCCATAATCACTGTATTTCTTCAGTTTATGGAACATCTTTTAGTTTCCTTCTTAAGTTTAAAAAGCCACTTTAAGGTTTTGACTTATTTATTGAATGAATGAGGAAATAAATAAGTAAGTAAGCCAACAAACAAAATAGACATATATATGAGCACCGCACCCCCAAATTGCAGAATACATATTGTTTTCAGGTACACATGGATTATTTGCCAAATTGACAATATGCTGATCCATAGAACAGATCTCAACAAATGTCGAAAGATTTCAATTACTGTGACCATAGTAGAATTAATCAATTATAAAATAACATAGAAAATGATAGCTAAAAGATAACTTAGAAAATCAAAATCCCCAAGTGTTGGGATATTAATATACTCCTAAGTAGCCTTTAAGTCAGAAAATCACAAGAAATTGGAAAATATTTTAAATGGAAATAATAAAAAACAAAATATAATAAAACTTGTAGTATATAAAATATGCTTTAAAAAACTTTCATTTTGGATACATATATTAGAAAAGCAGAAAATCTCAAAAATTAATGACCTAGATATTTATCTCAGAAAGTTAAAAATATCAGCAGTTTGAAAAAATTATTATTTCATAGACTTTTTACTTTTGGCTGTTCCATTCCTTTCAGTTAAAATGTAGCAAAAGAAGTATTAGACTCAGATTCATTTATGCGGTCTTCATCTTTAAAATGAATGTCCGGTAGTGAACCATTTTACTCAGAAGATGACAAATTAAATTCAAATTGCGTATTCTCAGTAATGTTGGTGAAGATTCTATGTCATATGTTAGCTTCACCATAAAGTGTACAAGGATTATTTGAATATATTTGTAGATCATGTGGTTAATGCTCAGATGTTCCAGAGCTCTCTCCTCAGACTTTTCCTTTCTTTATATTCTCACTCCTAAGGTCATTGGTTTTGCTGGCTGCACATTCTGATCACGTGGGCAGTTTCTGTAAAATTCAAATACCTGGAGATTCTAATCAGATTGAAACTCTTCCATTCTTACGTCTTTAAATAGTGTCTTAACTCCTAAACTATCTCTAGCCCTGCCTTTCCCCTTAACTCTAGATCTGTATTTCTAGCTGCCTACACTGCCTTTTCTACCTATGTGTCCAAGATACATCTCAAATTTAACATGTCAAAAAACTGAACTCTTGCATTTTTCCCCAGAACCTGCTCCTTCTACTGAGTTTCCTGTCTGAATAGGTGGCATCACCTACAGGCATAAGACAAAAGCACTGGAGTCATTCTTGGCTTTACTCTGTCGCACTCTACATTCACTCTTTCAGCAAATTATGTAGGCTTTGTCTTCAGAATGTGTGCTAAATCTGATCCCTTTTCATTACTTCCACTGGTACACCTAAATCCAGGTCACTGTCATCTCTTGCCTGGGCTAGTGCAATAGCTCCTAGAATGTAAGGTTAGAAGGCTGGAACTTTTGCCTGTTCTATTTACGGCTGTATCCTCTGCACCTAGAACAATGTCTACCATTAGTAGGTGCTCAATAAATATTTGCTGTCTGAATAAATGGCCTCCTGATAGGGCTCTGCTTCCACTCTTGCCCCCTGTAGTCTGTTTACACAGAAGCCAGCGTGATCCTTGTAAAATGTGAACCTGGTCCTTTGACTTCTCTTCTCTCAATCTCCCACTGTATTCCCCCACATTTAACATTAAATCTGAAATCTTTACCATGACCAGCAAGGGGCTACCTGATCTGACCCCTCGCTGCCTCTCCTACATCATTTCCTACCCCTCTCCCTTTCACCTGCAGCTCGCCAGCAACACTGACCTTCCTGTGATTCCTCGAACACAGAAAACATTCATTTATACTGGAATGTTCTTCCCACATAACTCACTTCCTCACTTTATCCAGTGCTCTGCTCAAATGTTACCTCCTCCAAGAGGCCTCTTCCTTAATTTATCTAATAGCACCTGCCCATCACTGTATCCCCTTATCCTGGTACTTTATTTTTTTTATAGCTCTTATCATTAATTTATTACGTTATATATTTAGTTGTGGGGGGGGTTGTCTGTATATCATACAAGAATGGAAGCTTCATGGTGATAGGGATTAATTTTTTTTAAACTAATTTACATTGTAACTGTGTCAGTATGCTGTGATCTGTGAATAAAAAATGGAAATGATATATTTTGAGGGCTTCATTTAAATTGGTATAAATAAAACATCTATTTTACTTTTTATCTCTTTATATTCACAGCAGGTTAAAATATGACTGCTCTAATAATGACCAAGAAACATGACATTACAATCTGAGAATTTGCCAAGGACCCTGTTATTTCTAAAACGCTACATTTCTTGAGGTGCTAAAATTTATATTTGGTTGCTTTTGAGATGCTTCATGTCACAGCCTGTTGCAGTAATTTCTAAATAAAGTCACATGACTTGTGACTTCATTTAGAAATCAGGTAGCCCCTTCCTGGTCATGGTAAAGATTTCAGATTAGAGCGTGCCTTGTGCATTTACTGAATAAATTCGTCATAAAATAAGTAAATGAGTAGTATCATTGATTTAATGTAATTAAAGTGATATAGTATAATAGAAAAGTCACTGAACCAGGAGGTAGAAGATTTGTAGGGTTCATTTATATTTCAATTTCCAGGTAAAAAAAAAATGGAAACACACTGCCAGAAAGTGATGGAATAGTATTCAAATCCAGGCAGTCTGCTTTTACAACTTATGTTCTTAATAGCTACACCATGCTGGTCCAGTATAGTATGAAATAATGACAGGATTGTTGTGAAAATCAAGTTAAATCATGAATATGAAATCACTTTGTAAGCTGTAAAATGTCATATAAACAAAAGATATATATGCAATATAATTAGTATGTAAATGTATGCAGGACCTGTATGATTTGGGGGAAATTGCTTCTTCATAGCTTGCATACTTAGGGTACTTTCATTTTCACATTTCTTAAATGGGGAAATAATATTTATTATGCCTCATACTTGGTTGATAAGGAGATAATGAAGTATCAATTACAACATTTAAAAAAATTTAACTACAAAACATTGAACAAATGTAAAATATTAATAATGAAGCTACATGATAGCCCTCTTGGAATATAATGTACCATGAAGCTATCTTGGAACCACAGAAGAAAGTGGCTGAATTGATCATTGGAATTTCTAGTCTTAGGAAAATTATTAAGAACTAGGAGGTCATGTTCACTTAGTGACTTTCTTCTGTACTAAACAGCATACTGACAAAGATAGATCGCTTTGTTTAGGAAGACCCTATAGTAATGGTGTCCTCAGAATAGTGCTAGTGATGACAAAATCCAGCACAGGCAAGTCAGCATATATCATTTTTTTGCAAAGGACAACGTATTGAAAGTGATATTCAACTGATCACTATATTTCCTTCTCTCAGTAGTTTCTGGGCTATTAGGATGTACCTTATAAATTCCATCATTAGATTCTTCCCTTGTGTATTTGTAGAACCTTTAAGAGATCCGATTGGGAGTTTGGGATCCTTCTGGAGACCACTAAAAGATCAATGGGAAAACCACTGAAAGGTTTTAGAAGTGGAGCAGCTTAATTAGATGTCCATTTTAGCCTGCAGTATGGAGAGTAGATAATGTTGTCTTTCTGTGCCTAGAAGAGATTTCTATGTCTCATTAACTAGCCTCCTTAAATAAATATAAGGCTTGCCTTTTAATTCACAATCCATGGACAATTTTCTGCTTTCTGAATGGCTTGATCTTTAAGCTTTGCTTTTACAGTTAAAGCTTTTAAAGCATACAGTCTGTGATAAATGCTTTATTTTCCAGAAAATAACTTGTAGTAAAAAGTATGCATCATTTGAGCTTAACCTCCACATTGGCTATATTATGCATATAATACAGTTTCCTTTCTCACAGAACAGACTGAGAATCTTGTCTAAAAATAGAAATTAGTTGCTATAGAGGTAATAGATTTATACCCAAATGAAACTTTTTCAACATGGAATGACTGTAGTATAGATATATCTAATGTAAAAGACTCTAATACAGTTCTATTACAGTACCCACATATTTCTTAAACTGAGAATGAGGCAGTTAAAAATTGCCATGCCATAGCACAGGGAGATCAGCTCGGTGCTTTGTGACCACCTAGAGGGGTGGGATGCGGAGGGTGGGAGGGAGGGAGACGCAAGAGGGAAGAGAAATGGGAACATATTGTATATGTATAACTGATTCACTTTGTTATAAAGCAGAAGCTAACACACCATTGTAAGGCAATTGTACTTCAATAAAGATGTTTAAAAAAAAAAAAATTGCCATGCCAAATTCTAACTAGGGAGGATTCTAATTCAGTAAGACTGGGGTGGGGTGGGTTCAGTATCTGTCAGTTTTGTAGGGGAACTTGTTTTTTACATTCCACAGGTAATTCTACTGCAAGCCCAGTTTAAAAAAAAAATCATTGCTCTGGTAGACCAACATCATTTTATTGAAATAGAGGAAATTACAAAGAAATTGAAACTCCTCCCTCCTCTGGAGAAAAATTCTGTAGAAGAGAAATGGCATAGATTTGAGGGCTTATTGTGTTATTAAGAAAAATCAGTTTCTAATATTATTCATATGATTGAAAAGATTTACTTGGTTGCAGGGTTCTGAGAATGTCAGTTATGCTTGGTTGAGTTGAATGTATCTTTTATGACCTGGTTATAGCATTTAAATTAAAATCAAAACCTGGATTCAACACAGATAATTAAATATAAGAGATTGCATCTGGAAATCATTTGGGGACGAGTCAAAGAGCCTTAATATTCTCATATTCAGTGATCAACATATTTTCCAGTCAAGTTATAAAATGTAAATCTTCAATTTTAGCAGAGAGGTTATGAATAGACTCTGTATGTAAAGAAGTTGAAATGCTTTTATTTTAATTTAACATTTAAAGATGTCAAATTTATCATTAGTACTCCTTCAAGTAATTTTGCAACTGATCAGTTACTGTTGTGAAAAGGATAACATTTTTTTTTTAACATCATTATTGGAGTATAATTGCTTTACAGTGGTGTGTTAGTTTCTGCTTTATAACAAAGTGAATCAGCTATACATATATCCCCATATCTCCTCCCTCTTGCATCTGCCTCGCACCCTCCCTATCCCACCCCTTTAGGGGGTCACAGAGCACCAAGCTGATCTCCCTGTGCTGTGCAGCTGCTTCCCACTAGCTATCTGTTTTCCATTTGGTAGTGTATATATGTCCATGCCACTCTCTAACTTCATCCCAGTTTACCCTTCCCCCTCCCTGTGTCCTCAAGTCCATTCTCTACGTCTGCGTCTTTATTCCTGTCCTGCCCCTAGGTTTTTCAGAACCTTTTTTTTTTTTTTAGATTACACATATATGCGTTAATATACAATATTTGTTTTTCTCTTTCTGACTTACTTCACTCTGTATGACAGACTCTATGTCCATCCACCTCACTACAAATAACTCAGTTTCATTTCTTTTTATGGCTGAGTAATATTCCATTGTATATATGTGCCACATCTTCCTTATCCATTCATCTGTTGATGGACACTTAGGTTGCTTCCATGTCCTGGCTATTGTAAATAGAGCTGCAGTGAACATTGTGGTACATGACTCTTTCTGAATTATGGTTTCCTCAAGGTATGTGCCCAGTAGTGGGATTGCTGGGTCGTATAGTAGTTCTATTTTTAGTTTTTGAAGGAACCTCCATACTGTTTTCCATAGTGGCTGTATCAATTTACATTCCCACCAACAGTGCAAGAGTGTTCCCTTTTCTCCACACCCTCTCCAGCATTTATTGTTTGTAGATTTTTTGATGATGGCCATTCTGACTGGTGTGAGGTGATAACCTCATTGTAGTTTTTATTTGCATTTCTCTAATGATTAGTGATGTTGAGCATCCTTTCATGTGTTTGTTGGCAATCTGTATATCTTCTTTGGAGAGATGTCTATTTAGGTCTTCTACCCATTTTTGGATTGGGTTGTTTGTTTTTTGGATGTTGAGCTGCATGAGCTGCTTGTAAATTTTGAAGATTAATCCTTTGTCAGTTGCTTCATTTGCAAATATTTTCTCCCATTCTGAGGGTTTTCTTTTCGTCTTGTTTATGGTTTCCTTTGCTGTGCAAAAGCTTTTAAGTTTCATTAGGTCCCATTTGTTTATTTTTGTTTTTATTCCCATTTCTCTAGGAGGTGGATCAAAAAGGATCTTGCTGTGATTTATGTCATAGAGTGTTCTGCCTATGTGTTCCTCTAAGAGTTTGATAGTGTCTGGCCTTACATTTAGGTCTTTAATCCATTTTGAGTTTATTTTTGTGTATGGTGTTAGGGAGTGTTCTAATTTCATTCTTTCACATGTAGCTGTCCAGTTTTCCCAGCAGCACTTATTGAAGAGGCTGTCTTTTGTCCATTGTATATGCTTGCCTCCTTTGTCAAAGATAAGGTGACCATATGTGCGTGGGTTTATCTCTGGGCTTTCTACCCTGTTCCATTGATCTATATTTCTGTTTTTGTACCAGTACCATACTGTCTTGATGACTGTAGCTTTGTAGTATAGTCTGAAGTCCAGCAGCCTGATTCCCCTAGCTCCGTTTTTCTTTCTCAAGATTGCTTTGGCTATTCGGGGTCTTTTGTGTTTCTATACAAATTGTGAAATTTTTTGTTGTAGTTCTGTGAAAAATGCCATTGGTAGTTTGATAGGGATTGCACTGAATCTGGAGATTGCTTTGGGTAGTATAGTCATTTTCACAGTGTTGATTCTTCCAATCCAAGAACATGGTATATCTCTCCATCTATTTGTATCATCTTTAATTTCTTTCATCAGTGTCTTATAGCTTTCTGCATACAGGTCTTTTGTCTCCTTAGGTAGGTTTATTCCTAGGTATTTTATTCTTTTTGTTGCAATGGTAAATGGGAGTGTTTCTTTAATATCTCTTTCAGATTTTTCATCATTAGTGTATAGGAATGCAAGAGATTTCTGTGCATTCATTTTATATCCTGCTACTCTACCAAATTCATTGATTAGCTCTAGTAGTTTTCTGGTAGCATCTTTAGGATTCCCTATGTATAGTATCATGTCATCTGCAAACAGTGACAGTTTTACTTCTTCTTTTCCAATTTGGATTCCTTTTATTTCTTTTTCGTCTCTGATTGCTGTGGCTAAAACTTCCAAAACTATGTTGAATAATAGTGGTGAGAGTGGGCAACCTTGTCTTGTTCCTGGTCTTAGAGGAAATAGTTTCAGTTTTTCACCATTGAGAACGATGTTGGCTGTGGGTTTGTCATATATGGCCTTTATTATGTTGAGGTAAGTTCCCTCTATGCCTACTTTCTGGAGGGTTTTTATCATAAATGGGTGTTGAATTTTGTCAAAAGCTTTTTCTGGATCTATTGAGATGATCATATGGTTTCCCTCCTTCAATTTGTTAATATGGTTTATCACATTGATTGATTTGCGTATATTGAAGAATCCTTGCATTCCTGGGATAAACCCCACTTGATCATGGTGTATGATCCTTTTAATGTGCTGTTGGATTCTGTTTGCTAGTATTTCGTTGAGGGTTTTTGCATCTATGTTCATCAGTGATATTGGCCTGTAGTTTTCTTTCTTTGTGACATCTTTGTCTGGTTTTGGTATCAGGGTAGGATAACATTTCTTGAGTGTTTGAAAAAACATAGACTTTCATTCATTATTTCATTAATTTATTTGGGTAGAAAGAGCTAAAGAAAAGCGAATTGTCATTAAATTAGGTAAACTAGAATATACTACCGTCAGTCTTTTTGGTGATTATTCATTACTTCCCATCAAAAATGTGAAAAGGAGGTAACTTTAGGTGTAAGAATCACTCAGTGATCTCAGTCTGTAATCAGTTTCTACAGAGAAATTATTTCATTTTGTATTAAATTAATATTGTTTGATCTATTTTATATGACAAACTTTTAGATAAAGCATTTTCCCTGCATTCGTTTATTGTCTCTGAGCAGCCCCCTATGTATCAAAAAACAACCCATTTATTTGCATTAAGAACTTTATTTTTATTTCTCCTTGGCTGCAGAGATATTTTTTTTCTATCCAAAGAAAATTATTAGCAAGAAAAAGTTCCAAGCCTTCAGAAAAATTTCGATTGAAAATAGCAAGAAAAATTTGTGATTAATAAGTAAATTCCTCTATTAGTTCATAGCAATGATAAAAGACTACTTGTCACTGTGAGTTTCCTAGGCAGAAAAACAGGCCAGTCTCTGCTCATGTTAAATTTATCAAGTTTCACCTTAATTATAGAACACAGAATGCTTTATCCTGGAAGGCAAAAACAAACAGAACTTAATAGATGTAAAAGTTGTGCATGTAGATTTTTTTCCTTTTCTTATCAAAACATGTGTTTTACCATAAGATATATTTTACTCTAACAGCTGATCAGTTTATCTTATTTTTCATTTCAATTTTTCAGACCTCAGCAATCACCCAGAGGATAAGTCCCTGTTCCACCTTGACTAGCAGCACTGCCTCTCCACCAGCCAGTAGCCCCTGCTCCACTCTCCTGCAAGTCAGTACAAATGCAACTGCCAAGGATGGCAGCTATGGGGCTGTCACTAGTCCAACCTCCACCCTTGAAAGCAGAGATAGCGGTATCATCGGTAAGTTGGTTTTTATATTAATCATTAAAAAAGAAATCATTTTGTGTCTCTTTTTCTTTTTAAAATAATTACACAAGCTCAAAGTTTTCAAAAATTCTGCTTTTGAGTTACTGAGATGTATATATAAAATGTGTCCTTTTCTTTTTAATGATACAGGAGAGAGACATAAAGGGTAAACAAAATGAGAGGTATCCCTCCCTGCTTAACCAGTCCTTTAAAGATATTATCTGATAAAAGAAGGGATGAATAGAAAAATTTCTTTCTACTTCTTCTTGTAAATTCACATGCATCATCTGTCTACCAACAGAAGTGGTTCAGAAAAAGTTTATTCCTCACTGAACTAGTAGAGTTTCTCGGTGGTTCTCAGTTCTTCGTATTATTGCCTGTTGTATATTTGTTAAGGGGAGTCAGTCACATAGAAATGAGCAAAGTTTTGGGAAAAGAAGAATCTGAAGACAAAGAAATGCAAAGAGGAGAAAAGAAGACTGAGCACAGACTCTTAGGGCACGTTCAAATTGAGCAGGGGGTGAGAGGTGTGAGAATGAGCCAGTAGATACAGAAAAAGGGTAGTCAGACAGATAGGAGAAAAAGTGAGGCAGTATAATGTTACCAGTGCCAAGGAAGATAAAAGTTTCAAGGAAGGGGTGAGGAGAGGCTGGTCAACAAATGACAGAACCTGAAGAGGCTAGGAAAATGGAAACGATAAAGGAATAAAGACAATGAAATATTTTTTCCTCATTTGGCTTCCTTCTAAAGGTTATCAAATCAAAATATTTATTTGTTTAGATGTTATTGCAGATATTTTAATGCCATGTCAACTAAGCATATCTCTAGTACTTAAATGAATATATATCAACATGTGAATTTATTCACTTTAAATAAATAATGAGTTGATAAAAAGAATATTTTTACAGCAAAGTTACAGGATACAAAATCAACATACAAAAACCAGTTGCATTTTTATACCCTAACAATGGATAACCAAAAAAAATAAAATTAAGAAAGCAATTCCATTACAGTAGCATCAAAAAGAATAAAATACTTAGGAATAAATTTAACCAAGGAGGCAAAAGGCATGTACACTAAACACTACAAAACATTGTTAAAGAAATTTTAAAAGACTTAAATAATTGGAAATATATCCTGTGTTCATGGATTGGAAGACTGATATTGTTAAAATGATAATATTTCTCAAAGCAATCTGCAGAATCATTGACATCCTTATAATAATCCCAACAATGTTCTTTGTAGAAATAGAAACACCCATTCTAAAATTCATGTGAAATCTCAAAGGACCCCAAATAATCAAAACAATTTTGAAAAAGGAGAACAAAGTTGGAGGACTCACATTTCCTGATTTTAAAACATTACAAAGCTCCTAAAAGGCAGTATTCATGTCTAATAATTTTATATACCCTTAGTATCTAACATAATAATTTCTAATTTGTGATTACTTTATATGAGAAGTCATTATGAAGATATTATCATTAAATAGCTAAATATTTTAACTAAATAAAATACATAGATAAAATATGATGAAAATTGACCTCTTTTCCTAACCTCTGAAATAGTTTATAGAAAATTGGAATTACCTGTTTCTTGACTACTTAGTAGGACCTGCCATTAAAATATTTCGGACCTGTTATTTTCTTTATGTCGATTTTTAAAACTACTATTTCAGTGTATTTAATACTATAGGACTTAAAATTTTTTCTTTTTCTTCCTGAATCTGTTTTCCTTAGTAATGGTTTTTATCTTTTTTCAAATTTATTTGCAAAAAGTTGTCCAAAATATTCTCTTATAATGACATCACTACCTACCCAGGAATCCAAGCTAGAAAGCCAAGAGGAGAGTCCTTCGCACCTTCCTTCCCCCTGTATTTCTCATCCCTGTATTGTTTTTTCATCTTTCCTAGCATTGCCTTGACAGTCCGCATTATCTTAGACCTAGATTAATACAAATCTAACTGTTCTCTCTGCGGTTTTTGTCTTGTCCTAAGTCTGTTTTTCACACAGCCACCAAAGTGAATTAACTGAAAAACAATTACTATTTTGATTCTGTTATCTATAAGATGAAGTGAACTACCTGAAAATCAAATCTGATCGGATCACTCCTTTGGCTCCCATTTACCTAGCAGATAAAGGCCAGGCTCTCCTGATCTGACCGCAGCCAATTTCTCCAGCCTTCAAGCCCACTACTTTCGGCCTTGTATATATTATTCTGGCAACTTTAGATTTTGTTGTTACCTGACACATTTATTTTTTCATCTCTGTGCTTTTGCTCATATTGATCATTCTGCCTTGTAATCTCCTCTCTCCCTCTTAAATTTGACTAACTCCTACATATTTTTTAAGATTCACCTTGAGTATTCTGTCACCACTACTACCACCACCTCTCTTCACTTCTCCACTCCACCTCCTATCCAATACATATTATTATTCTGTGTTCCCAGTAATACCTGTACATATCTGTATCATTACATTTAACACATGGTATTATAATTACTTTTGGAGCCTGCTTTTCACCATTAGACTGTTTCTTGTTAGCCAAAATTGTGTCTTATTCATCCGTATCTGTAGCATCTAGTCCAGTGACTGATGTGTGGTAGCATAGTAGGTGCTCAAAGGAAAGAAAGCTTAAGTGTGGAAAGATAGGGGATAAAGGACTGACCTGGCACTTTACTTTTTTGACAGGTGTTTAGAGTGACCATTGGGTACAAGATGGAACTTTATTAAATTTTTAATAAATAATAGAGATGAGAATTCTCCATCGACTAATCTTATTCTCTTAAGTTCTCTTTATGATTCATTTTGGCCCAGTGACTTTTATAATCCCAGCCAAACCTCTTCCTGGGTTCTTCTGTCGATCTTATTAGAGTGTCTGTAACTGCATATCATATATTCTGCCATACATAAAAAAATAGCTTTAGAAATATGTTCATCCAAGCAGAAGGCATGGTGCTGACAGATTGGATAAAATCCGTTTACAAGTAGTTACCTTTCAAAGTGGAAGCTTAACATGTCAGTGAGTGTTCAGAATAAATGTTCATAATGTTCTGAAAATTAAAAATGAGATCCTGCTTTGACTTATAGCAGACAGTGTTCCTCATTTTTTTTTCTGATAAATTTCCAGAATTGTGTTCCTTGTAAATATAAGTGCCTTTGTGGATAAGAGAGCTAATTTGAAGAATAATGAACTTCCATTCTTTAATGTGTATAAATACTGAAACAGATTTACTTGCAAAATAATGAGGGAAGAAAGAGAATAATGTTTGTTCCTAAAATTACATAAGACTATAGAGTAGTTATCAAATTATATGTGAGCAGCTTATCTTGAGAAATGACTTGTTTCCCTTTAGTTTTTTTTCACTGCAGTCTGATTTGGAAGAAAATTGTATATGGCATAAGTAATAATAGTCAAAGATATTGTTATTACCTTGGAAATCTCAAGGCTGGCCTACCTTAACTGTTAAATATGTTTCAAGTATTTTCCCCACTGATTATAGAAACATCTGCTTTTCCAAATTAACTATTGCTTATATTATTTCAAACAAAATCTTCCAAGATGGTCTGTTGTTTATTAGTGTTCCATATTTAAATCTTGCCCCATCAGCAAAAAGCACAAAAGTTATTAAATGTATTAATTTAAATTTTCTATTTTTAATTTCTTTATATATCAGTCAGTTCAGTGTGAATTCCTTATGATTACATTTTGTAATTATAGCAATCATAATTTTAGTGATGCCTGTTGTATCACTCTTATAGCATGCCAAAATATGTAGAATTCTAGTTATAAGAATCAGAATACTAGAAATGCAGAGTTCCTGAATTTTTTAAGTATTGTTAATGTAAAAAGTTCCTCTCTCAGATTCTAAAAGGTTGTAAACAACTGTAACTTCTTAGATTCTATGTGGTCTAGATTCACCCCAGATGTAATTTAATTTCTACCACAGAAAGCATTCTCTGTTCCAAGCATAGCTTCCCTTTCCTCAAACTCACAACCTTTCTTAAATATGTGGTAAAATATCACTGACATGATTGTCAGATATTTACAGTGTAATTTCATATTTGTTACTCTTATTTTATTGGCATAACTTTAATGGTATAATGGCCTTATATATGTGCCTAGTTAGATACTACATATAACTACATATAATCTCCTATCAGCTTATATATAAGCTCCTATATAGCTTCAAGCAAAAATCTTGATAATCGTAAACTCTGAGATATACATCATTTTTATATCCTATTCCTTTTTCATGTTAAGTTTTAATAATGGGCTGATTTAGTATGGTGTTACATAGCAAAATGAATTTAAGCATGGATCCATTTAGGCATGTTTCTTGCCTTTTGTTTATCTGGAGATCACAGTTCCTTCCAGAAGGGTATAATTCTTTTTAAATTTCTTTTTATTTATTTATTTATTTGTTTATTTTTTATTTTTGGCCGCGCCGGGTCTTCGTTGCTGCACGCGGGCTTTCTCTAGTTGCAGTGAGCAGGGGCTACTCTTCATTGCAGTGCATGGGCTTCATATTGCTGTGGCTTCTCTTGTTGCGGAGAATGGGCTCTAGGTGCGCGGGCTTCAGTAGTTGCGGCACTCGGGCTCAGTAGTTGTGGCTCGCGGGCTCTAGAGCACAGGCTCAGTAGTTGTGGTGCACGAGGTTAGTTGCTCCACGGCATGTGGGATCTTCCCGGACCAGGGATCAAACCTGTGTCCCCTGCATTGACAGGCAGATTCTTAACCACTGTGCCTCCAGGGAAGTCCCAGAAAGGTATAATTCTTGAATTCCCTCTTTTAATCAAATCTCAGGATTTTTTTTTCTTTAGGTTCTGATTTATTGCCAAATTTGGTCTTATATCCTTTAGCCTTATATCACTTAACACCTAGGAAGATGAAGTATCTACAGCTTTGCTCATTGTTGAGTGATTATGTTTTCCTAATATTTCACATTAGTAACTAAAAAGCAAAATCAGAAACTCCTAATCAAAGACCTTTGTTCCTTTCGTAACATATATTCCAGTAGGATGTTATATGTTCTTTTTTTGATCCAAATTTTCACGTTTAAAAAATCACCTCCCTGAGTCATAAACTTGAACATTAGATAATTTGAGGGTTTTTTTTATATTTTCTCCAACCTGTTTTCAGAAATGTGCAATTGTATCTTCACTGCTAAGTTTCTCCAGTTATTGTGCTAGTGACTCTGTCATCCTTCCCACCTTCTGCTTACTTAGCACTAATAAATTTTTGGTAGCTATAGCGTTATATTTATATGGCATGGCATATATGTTAAAGAAGTCTAGATACTGCCTATTAAATTGATCAAGGAGACCAAACAGAGCATTTCTCTTGCATAATTGACCTAACTAATATAATAATAATAATAATAATAACAACAACAACAGCCATTGATTGAGTACAAAGTATGAGGCGGGTACCATTACTTAATCCTTACAATCATCTTATAAGAAAATAGTTGTAAAGGTTTCACAGGATCAGGTAATTGAAAGGGTACGTAAGACTCCGCAGAAAAATGGTTACGAAAAGCTTGTAGTAAAGATACAGTACAGCAGGCGAAAGAGAGTGCAGGCGAGCACCGAGGATCCATTCCCAAGTGCAGCTCTCCAGCTTCTTTTTTTCTTTTTAACATCTTTATTAAAAAGTTAATAAATACTTTGGAGTATAATTGCTTTACATTGTTGTTAGTTGCTGCTGTATAACAAAGTGAATCAGCTATACATATACATATATCCCCATATCCCCTCCCTTTTGTGTCTCCCTCCCACCTTCCCTATCCCACCCCTCTAGGTGGTCACAAAGCACAGAGCTGATCTCCCTGTGCTATGCGGCTGCTTCCCACTAGCTATCTATTTTACGTTTGGTAGTGTATATATGTCCATGCCACTCTCTCACTTTGTCCCAGCTTACCCTTCCCCCTCCCCGTGTCCTCAAGTCCATTCTCTACATCTGCGTCTTTATTCCTGTCCTGCCCCTAGGTTCTTCAGGACCATTTTTGTTTTTTTAGATTCCATATATATCCAGGTTCTTTCGTAATCAAATAGGATGTGCCTGTCCCCAGAGTATAAATCACCGAGATTTGTATAAGGAATCTTGGTTTCAGGAGAGCCCCCCAGAAGTTTACAGTGAAGCTTTTTATGCCCCTCTGGTCACATAGCTAAGCTAGGCTGTCCAAGTAGTCCAGGTGTAAGCTGTCAATAAACAACTAGACCTGGTTGCTACCAGGGGAGTTTCAAACTTTAAACAGCAAATTATAAATCATTAGTTATCCCAGTTGACCTTATCTTGGCAAAGAGTTCCAGGCATCCCCAGAGATAAGTGTAGGGCTGGCCCAGTCTAGCTGTAAATTAACTCTGTCTTACATAATAGTATAACAATCTTTCTTAAACATGGAAAACTGAGATTCAAAAATAATTGGTCCCAGATCACATAGATATTAAGAGGCAAAGCTAAGAGTCAAGTTCAGGTCTGTATAACTTCAAAACCCATGGTCCTAATTATTACAAAACAGTGCATGGTTCTAAAATAATTCTCTCTCAGAACAGAGGACCTAAGACTATTATCCGGCGTTAAAAATTTAGTCTTTATCAACAAAAGCAAAGTAGTGAATCAAGATAGAAATTATTTCTATCAGTTTTTTTTAATATTTATTTGTTTATTTATTTGGTTGTGTCAGGTCTTGGTCGCAGCAGGCAGGCTCCTTAGTTGTGGCTCACGGGCTCCTTAGTTGTGGCTCGAGGGCTCCTTAGTTGCAGCACGTGGGCTCCTTAGTTGTGGCAGGCGGGCTCCTTAGTTGTGACATGCTTGTGGGATCTGGTTCCTGGACCAGGGATCAAACCCAGGCCCCCTACATTGGGAGTGTGGAATCTTAATGACAGTGCCACCAGGGAAGTCCCTACTATCAGTTTTTAATTATTATAGATGACAAGCAAATGTGCTTGTACCCATGTACACTTACAATGGGTGCATTTTATGGTATGTAAATTGTACCTCAATAAAACTTTTAAATATATGGAGCTAATTTTATTCACAATGAGCCTGTTTATAAGTCTGTAATTCCTACTTCCTCACACTATCTTCCTGGCCTATATGGCAATATAAACAGAAATGCCATGTAAGCAGTTCTTTATACTGAGGTAGCAATTTTTTTTTCTATATCAAGGAAGGAAAATGGAGAAATTCTCAGAAAAATCTCTTTAGTTGCTTACAACTCAGTATTTCCCACTATTCTTTGTTCCACCTGGGAATGACTAGGTCTAGAGAATTAAAATGGAGATAGAATAGGTCTCGTGGAAAACAAATATGTATATTTTTCAATGAGAGGCCATGTCTTCCTCTTCAACTCCACTCATAGAAACTTTGCACATAGGGGTGCTTAATTTATATAGGCCAATATCTGACATATAAACTGCTTGGGCTTTAGACTTTTGAAACTTTTAGTAGCTACATGAATCAAAATATCATTGCATTCTCTGGTGCTTCATTCACCTTGGTGACTTTAAGTTATATGATAAGTTCTCACTATAGAGGAATGGTTGAGTAAAATAGGAGCATCCATAAAATTGACTAATATGCAAACATTAGTATGTTGTTATTAAAAATAGCATTTCATTTTGTGATTCTTCATTTTTTCTGTGTGTGACCTCTTTTGCCACAGGATTGTCCTTTTTCTGGGATTAAGGATTTAGGACCTATCTTGTTCACCACTGTAGTCTGACACATACTAGTTGCTCAGTAAAATTTTATTGGCTAGATAAGTGAATGAAATTAACTAAAAGTCATCATATTCTGTGAAAAGCATCAGTGAAGCAGAAATGTACAAAATTCCTAAATGGGAATGGTTAACCAGAGGATTTTACTTCTAGTATTTTATGTGAGTTGTCTGTTTTCACTCTTTCTGTGCCCTAATGGTTCTGGACCATTGAGCATCCAATAAAACTAATTTATTCATCCTCTCAACAAATATTTGTTGATCATATACTGTGTGCCAGGGACTAGATACATTTCTCTCTAGTGAAAAAGGGCAAGGGATACTTTGGGTTTGAAAAACAAGTGAACTATGTAATAACAGGTTTGGTTCATGCAGATAGTACAATTGTAGTGCAAAATGACATCACTGCTCTTCTCTCACGTTGGGAAACTGGATGTCTTCCTTGTCTTTACTTTTAAATACCATGACCATAGAAGCCCTTCCTTATTATAAACTTTATCATTTAAATGATAAAATAGGGTCCATAGGCCACTGAATAATTCTGTCTTTGTACCATGAATTAATTCAAAGTTTCTCAAATCTTTTCACCACCAATGAGGACTTTCATAATTTTTATTGATAGACCCCGTATTTTTGAAAAAATTTTCAGCATCACTCTATTCATTATCCAATAGTTTCTATCTCATTTTTTATTTATCAAATGTATACATATATATATCTATATACGTATGATATGTATACATATATATATCTGCCAAAATTTCTGTTCAACATGAGATAACTAACGTTATCACCCTTGATATAATTGCAGCTAAGTTTATAGAAACTTGATGTTTTAGGTAACTAGTCGACATATTATTACTTATAAATTATTTGAAAACATATTATTACGTACAAATTATTTGAAATATTGAAAATAGTGAAACCCATTACTACCTTCTCAGACCTTTAAAGGTGTCATGCTCCAGTGTTTGTAGCCTATTGAATGTGCTCAGGGTTTATCTGGAGAAAAGGGGTATATTTCTGGAATATATACCAGGGTAAGACCACACAGATACAAGTGAATCTTAGCCAGCTCTGATTTGGGACCTAAGGATAAAAACTTCTGCTGGGACACACCACCAAAAAAAACATGAAAGGCAAAGGGTTAACTAACAGACACTTTACATGTAGACAAGTCCTCCGGGAAACAGAAGTTTTACATTCTCCAGCTTTCATTATACTGAGCCTAGCAGCTGTGTGAACTCCAAGCTTCTAGCTAAGAATTAAAAGCCAGCTGAATCACCACATCTTTACACCAAATGAAATTATACTTCAGTCAAATTTTACAGAAAGAAAAATGTTTAAATATATTTTAAAGTAATAAGACAATTTCCAGAAATTAGGATAAGAAGCATGCCTCTGTTTAAAAAGAACGCATGCAGACACATACACACATAATATAAATTTACACCTATATATTATCACTGAACATATTTAGAGATTATACAGTATGCTATAGAATCCATAAAATCTCATTGGGGAAGGTGTAACATTGTGTTTGGTGGCAAAAAGGTTAGGATCCGTTGGGCTATTTATGACTGAAAGATAAATACATGAAATGAATTTTTAATTAAAAACAGAGGCCTTGTAGTGTTTCCTTATTTAGACAGATTCTTTCTCCTATATTAGCATCTACTTAGGGAATGTTTCTATATTTTCTAATTCTTTGTTTCATATAAAGGGGCAGGAAGGAAAAATATAGGATAAAAAGAGTATAAAGATCATTTTGACACCTCTAGGGCTCTCCAGCAGTCCATGAAAAGTATGTAAATTCCCTTTTGATGAAATTCTACAGTTTTTACCATTGATAGGCCTTATTTGTAGGCCTTTTAGCACTGAATTTGTTTAATTCATTCAAATAGAGTTGTTAAAAGTAAATCTTTGAGAGAGAACCTGTGTGAGAGAGTTATATTTTGGTTTCAATTGTTTAAACTTCATGATGGAGATGAAATCATCAGTAACTTTTTAAAAATAATGTTTCTAATATTGTCATTATCTAGTCATGTATTTGGAGAGTAGTAAACAGATTAACCTCGAGGTTTGGTTTTCTTTTTTAATTCACTTTACTCTTTTTTTCAGCTACCTTGACAAGCTATTCTGAAAACATGGAACGCACAAAATACGTTGGGGAAAGCAGTAAAGAATTAGGATCTGGAGGAAACCTAAAGCCTTGGCAGTCTCAAAAATCCAGCATGGATTCCTGTTTATATCGAGTAGATGAAAACATGACGGCTTCCACCTATAGTCTGAATAAGATCCCAGAGAGGAATTTGGAAACAGTTTTATCACAGTCAGTACAGTCTATTCCTCTTTATCTTATGCCACGGCCAAATTCAGTAGCAGGTAAGTTTTATATTTTTAAATCACCATTTTACTGGCATATATATTGAAATGAAGATAAATTCTGCTCTCACAGTATTTAAATTTTCCATTCATCTTCTTCAACTAAGCTATTCTTTTATGTTTGGGTAATATACATGTGTATATCTTTTTGAACCCGGGGGAAGGTTCGTGTTCCTTAAGTGATTGTTTAGTTCTGCTTCCAAAATATAAATATAAAATAGGGACTTCCCTTGCAGTCCAGTGGTTAAGACTTCACCTACCAAAGCAGGGGCTGTGGGTTTGATCCCTGCTCAGGGAGCTAAGATCCCACATGCCTCCGGCCAAAAAACCAAAACATAGAACAGAAGCAATGTTGTAACAAATTCAATAAAGACTTAAAAAAAGAAAAAAAAAAAAGGTCCACATCAAAAAAAATCTTAAAAGAAAACCAAAATATAAATATAAAATAAAAACACATAAAATCAAAAAGAGAACCTATAAAGTATATTGTCAAACTGTTAAAAATCTTTTCTCACATCATTAGTCTTTCACAGGATTTCAATTTGAGATTTTAGATTTTAAAAACTTGAGTTATAAAAAACATTATCTGGGAATTCCCTGGCGGGCCAGTGGTTAGGATTCTGAGCTTTCACTGCCAAGGGCCTGGGTTCGATCCCTGGTCAGGGAACTAAGATCCCACAAGCTGCGCTGTGCAGCCAAAATAAAAAATAAAAAACATTATTAAATTGAAGTATATTTCAGTAAAATTTATATTACCAGAAACATCACCTATAGTTTGAGAGAGTGACAGGCAGGCAAGAATTCACCTTCCCCATTTGAAGAGCTCAATATTTTCACAATACACTGGCTATCTTACCGTAGTAGAATCATCAGGTACCTACATTGCTAGAGAATAACTCAAACACTACTAGCAGTCTCAGTCATAAGGGGATGATACAGATAATAAGTGGCTGGAGTATGGAGCCATTATTCTTTAGCAGCTGTTCAGAACTACATCAAGGGATATTTTTAATACAGGTAAGTTGCTATTTAATAATTCAGACCAGGACTTTTGCAGAATAGTTGGGCATTCTGACATTTTCAAAATGCATCATCACCTGGACTTTGTCCCTGCTACAAAATCAAAGTTATGTTTGTCTTTCTTACTTGCCTGATGAGTGTCAGGATGGGTTTATCTCACTGACACAAGATAGTAAAATACTTATTGTAGTCAAGAGCTCTTTCCAGATGTAATTATTTATGTTACGCAGATGATGGTGTGATGCTTCTTGCCTTTCCCATCTCCCTTCTGTACCTTTTCTAAACCATTACTCTTTGTTCCGTCCTCTGGGGACCATCAGCATCTGTCATCAGATGTGATTACGAGGGGCATGGCTCATCTGGAAGATCAGTAACTGCAGAAGATTTTAATATTAATTTTTCAAGATTATTCACTTTTATATAATGACAGAAAATTTTCTCTCCTGGGTTCTTTTAAATATGATGATCCCCAACCATGACATCATTTTTAGAATCCTAGAATGCTATAACTTATGAGAAATTGCTAGGCAAATTCAGTATATCCAAAAGAGAAGCATTTAAATCCTTGCTTACATAAAAATGGAAAATATAGCTACCAACCTTAATGGTACATCCCAGTTTACTTCTTAACTAAGCTGCAATGATTTCTAAGAGAGTTCTGGCTCTGTTACTTGAGAAGAACACTGAGCACTTAGTAGGAAACCGAGGTATAAGCTTCTTCTGTTCTCTTTTTAGTTTACTGAAGAGATTATAAAATACTTTTCCCTTGTTGAGCATAAGTGTCTGTAAAGATTCATTATTTTACCCTATGCAAAAACTAACTTTAGGTTTTACAAAAAGTTGTACAGGACTAATTAGACAGATATGATTCATCCCTCACTGTCTCTAAAGGTTTCTAACACTGTTGCTTTCCAGAAATTGGCATAAGGCAGCTGTCAGAAGTATCAATAAGTTATCAGACATTTCTCTAACTAATAGATATTGAAGAAATTGACTGTATAGAACCCAGGTTTCTATATCAGGTATTTTCATCACCGGGTAAAAATATAATTTGAAATATGTTTTTAAAAAGACTTTAAAAAGCAAGCAGTATTTTATCAAGTGAAGAGTACATTCTTCCATTATATGGATTGTAAGATTTTTGTCTATTTAGAATTTTATCTTGCAAGCGCTGTTATTCTAGTTACTTAATAAAATCTTTTAAATTGTGGTCAACTTTTAGGGAATTGTCATTCAATTTGTGAATTTTTCAGACTTCTTAACTACCTCTCGTGGTATATTTTTTGCAAACTGCCATTTAGCAACTTTACTGTTTGTAGTCGTCAGCATACTTGTGGCTACAATTGTACTTCAGTAACTTTTTGCATATCCATTGGAACAGTGACTGAAGCAAATATTAAGATTTTTTTGGAGAATTACAGGAGGGAATTCTAATTGACATCCATTGTTGTTTTGGTAACCTACTCGGCTACAGTGTGACAAACACTATAATACAGTAATTTAGAAAGTACCATAGGAACACAGAGAAGGAAGCATCTAAGTGCAAAGGGGAGAGTAGGGTAGAGAAGAGCAGAAAACATCACAGAGAAGGACAAATAAGAATTCACTAGAAGGACTAAGAGAAGAAAGAGGAAGGAGGCACCAAGAACTTAAAGAACTTGGCATATAATTGGTATTTCTGCATGACTAGGACCTGGGGTATATGGAAGGAATGGTAGAAAATGATGTTGAAAGGGATGCCAAGGACCTTATGCACTCTGACGTTATGTTGAGTTTACTTTGTTGATAGTGAGTTTAAACAGGAGCCATATTATCACATTTGCAGTTCAAAAGAATGACTGTACGTATCCATCCCTTATAAGATAGACTGAAGGGCAAAAGCCTGGAGTTAGAGAAAATAGTTAAAAGCTTCTGGTACTGTGCAAAATTATAGTGAATTGAATTGCCAGGTTATATCAGTAGAGTTGAGAGAGTGGCTTGAGAGATCTTCTTCTTTTTTACCTTAAAAAATAACATTTATTAGATTTTTTAATAGATATAAAGAAGAAAACAAAACAAAAAATGAGCTATAATCTCCTTGCCCAGTGGTTCCTGCTGACATATTCTAGAAATTAAAGATTCATATATATTACATAATATATATAAAATAAAAATTCAAATTCAAACAAAAAACACAAAAGGAAAAGCCACTCTCCCCTCTCTTCTTAGTAAAAAGTTAATGATTCTTTAAAAAATATATATTATACATATAATATTATATACATAATATATATTATATAGCTACATGTGATTATAATATATGTAAGAGACATGTGAGGTCAAAAATCAATAAAATTTATACAAGAGAAATGAAAGCATATGTTCTTACCCAGATTTACACAAATCGTAGCAGCTTTATTTGTAATGGCCACAAATTGTCAGTATCCCAAATGCCCATCAACAGGTGAATGGATAAACAAATTAAGCATATCTTTACAGTGAATACTACCCAGCAGTAAAAAGAATGAACTGATACTGCAACAACATGTATGAATCTCAAAATAGTTAATGCTGAGTGAAAGAAGCCAGATTTTTTAAAAGTACATACTATATGATTACATTTATATAAAATCCTAGAAAATGCAAACTAATCTATAGGCACAGAGGGTCTCTCTTGCAATACAACCATCTGCACGTGCAAGTTTCACCGAGCCCTCTTTGTATTACCCTGTGGGAATTGGGGCTCATAACTGACACAATGTTGATACTCTGGCTACTGTTACTCCTCTGAGTAACAAACTGTCTTTCATCTATGACCTAGATGTCTCATGTCTTCTTCCTCTAGCATCCAGGCTTGTTAGCTTACAAGTAGGATAAAATATCAGATCCTTCACAGCTCTTGACAGTGAAATACCATTATACCCATACCTAAAAAAATTAAAAGGAATGGCAATGCCAAGTGTTCATGAGGATGTGATGCAATTGGAATTGTCATACATTGCTGATGGGGGTATATTAATAAATTGGCATTACCACTTTGTAAAGCTGCTTGGCAAGATCTGTTAAAGGTATATAAAGCTATATGTGCATGTTACCTAAAACCTAGCGATTCCACTCCTGCATAGACTAGCCATCAAAAGTAGGTCCTTATATTCACCAAAAGACAAATATAAGAATGTTCATATCAGTTTTAGTTATAATACCCAAAAGCTGAAATTAATCCACATGTCCATCAACAGTCTTGATGAATTGTGTACAACAATGAAAAAGAACGTACTACTGCTATAGACAACATCATGGAGAGTGCATACTATATGAAGTATGTATATTTATATAAAGTTCAGAAAAACAGAAAAAACTGGCACTTCTGTGGTGAAGAACTAAAGTAGTGGTTACCTTTGGTGGGAATATCAATTAAGGGAGCCTTCTATATCTTGATCTGAATGGTGGTTGCATGGGTGTATACATAGATAAAAATTTATTGAGCTAAATACTTAAGATTTATGTACACTATGTATATAAATTATACCTCAACTTAAAATACATATAAAGTATATATTTAAGCTCTTGTCTTTCTAAAAGGGTTTCCCTTTGTCTTTGGTTTAGAAATAGCAGTCCTAGGTGACATCACTAGATCTTTGAAGAAATACCTATTTTTAGTGTTGATTTAAAAATATCCAAATAACTTCAAGAACTGGATGATTTACTTAAGGTGTCTCAGAAGTTTGTTCCTTTTTCTTGCAAATAGTATTCCATTGTACGTCTATACCTCATTTTATCTGTCCATTCACCAAGTTGATGGACATTGAGGTTTTTTCCATTTTTTAGCTATTGTGAATACTGCTGCTATGAACATTCTTGTGCCAGTCTTTGAATGGATATATATTTTCATTTCTCTTGAATAGATACCTAGGATTGGAATTGCTGGATCATAGGGTAAATTTATGTTTAACTTTTTAAGAAACTGCGTAACTGTTTTCCAAAGTGACTGCACCACCCACAATGTCTGGAGACTTCTGTTTCTCCACCTCCCGTCTGCCATTTGTTATTGTCTTACCTATTATTATGGTTATTCTAGCAGATACGAAATGCTGTCTTGTGGTTTTAATTTGCATTTTCCTAGTGACTAATGATGTTGAGCTTATTTTGTGTGTTTATTAGCTATTCATATATCTTCTTTGGTGAAATATCTATTTTTTATGGGCTGTCTGTCTTCCTATTATTGAGTTGTAAGAATTTGTTGTATATTCTGTATACAAATCCTTATTAGAGATGTGTTTGTAAAATATTTTCTCCCAGTCTGTTGCTTATCTTTTTGTTTTCTTATTGATGTATTTTGAAACACAAAATTTTTTTAAATTTTTATTCCTTTATTGAAGTATACTTGATTTACAATGTTTCAGGTGTACAGCAAGGTGTTTCAGTTATACATATATATTTGTATGTATTCTCTTTCAGATTCTTTTCCATTATAGGTTATTACAAGGTATTGAATACAGTACCCTGCGCTATACAGTAGGTCCTTGTTGGTTATCTATTTTATATATAGTAGCGTGTATCTGTTTATCCCAAATTCCAAATTTTTCCCTCCCGCCCCTTTCCACTTTGATAACCATAAGTTTGTTTTCTATGTCTGTAAGTCTGTTTCTGTTTTGTAAATGAGTTCATTTGTATCGTTTTTTAGATTCCACCTACAAGTGGTATCATCTGATATTTGTCTTTGTCTGACTTACTTCACTTGGTATGATAATCTCTAGGTCCTTCCATGTTGCTGCAAATGGCACTATTTCATTCCTTTTTATGGCTAAGTAATATTCCATTGTGTATATATATACCACATCTTCTTTATCCATTCATCTGAAACATAAAAATTTGATGACATCAATTTATCAGATTTTTCTTCTGTGGACCATGCTTTTGGTGCCATTTTTTTTTTATCATTTTAACAGAAAGTAAACTGTTGATATCAAGTATTATAAAACACTGATTTTTCTTTGTTATTGGAGTTTAACTCAAGTACTGAAAAGTACTTCCTTACATACTTAAATGCTTTCTTCCTTCTTCTTTTCCTTCTACCCTCCCTCATGTTAAAACATAAATAAGAGGGATAATATTAGTCTAAATTGTTATTCCGATAAACCTTAATTATTGATTAGTTTTTCATCTATCACAGTGGTCATCTCATAACACTGGCCTTTCTGGCTAGCAGAGATTTTTCAGATTCTTAAGCAGTACTGATCATGCTTCTTCAATAGATCTGTCCTGGAGAATAGGATTTTATACTGTTGGAGGAGCACTTACTGACTATGTTGAACAAAATACTTCATCAGAGAATTATTTCTTGTCAATGTTGAATGTAATACAAACAGACCTGCTATTGCCTACAGGGCAAGTCATAGGTCAAGGAGTAGTTTGTATGGGAAACTACCATGTATCTGTATCTGTAACCATGTTCTGTATCTGGAAACCATGGTTTCAGATCCTCACACAGAGGCAGGAAAGTAAACCAAATGACTCAATTATTTTCAAAATTTAATAGATTATAGGTTGAAAGTGTTTCCAGAATGTAGAAAGACAAAATTACTTTCACCTGCTAACTGTATAATGTGTGTAAATATTTGATAAGACCACAATCTCTAGTAGCTTAAGTGATTAGATATCTAAATCAGTTTTTAAAGTAAATTGTATTAGCTCAGGAGGGTCCTCTCTTCTCATTTTAGCTCTAGATATATATGTTTTCCTTTACTTTCTAATGTACGTAGAAGTGGTTCCCCAAGCTGGGGGAAGATCAAATACTCAAATCTCCTTGGTGAACAGGAATGATTGAGGATTTCAAATATGAGATGAGTTTGAAATAGGGAAAAAAGTCAGTATATTTTACTTATTAAATTGTTCTAAGCATATGAACGAGGTTAGGGGGTGATGAATGCCAATAATAAAAGGCTTTGTTCAAACTCAGCTTTTAAATTTCCTTCTTTTTTAAACTTTATCTCAGTATGAGTGATATAATTATTTATTTTAGAGACCAATTAATGTTGAATGATGATATGAAAATACCATTTTCATCACATTTTTAAAAACCTAGGACATTACTTGTTTAATTGGTCCTTGCTGTGTTATAGACTTCTCCCCACCTGGGGAAGAGAAGCATCCTCTTTAGCTTGAGCTTTGTGGCATCTTTACAGGACCACATTTGTCACGACCAGGAAATTGTCAAGGAATTATATGAGGCTGATGCTGGATTGAACTCTGAAGAGTAAAACTGTCTATGTTGTTCCATAATTCTTGATTTTAAAGAGAATTGGAAAGGATGTGTGGCTTTTAAAACACTTTTACTTTCAGGGAATGGAGTCAGCACATATAAAATGTTTATGGTGATTTATTTTTTTAAATATTTTCTGAGATTTTAACTCACTACAATGTATTGAAGTAACATGTAATGAAATTTTTTAAACAATCATGTACTTTTTATTGATTACTAAAATAGGTCTGATTGAATAAATATATTGGTCAATTAGATTTAGCTATATACCTTTAGCAACATAAAGATTCTTAAACAAGTGAAGTCTAAAGTTAATGTACCAATTAAAAGCTCCATATACCACAAATGCAAATAGTACTATTTACTGAAAACATAAAGACTTTTATCTTGAATGATGAAGTGATTAAAGGTGAGTTTTGGCAGTCTAGCATTAAAGGTTGGGTTTTTCCTGGAGCAGCTCGGTTTTCTGAATATAAATTTAGAAGTTTATGCACCTTTAAATTAAAATAGTAAAATATGAAAAAATAAAAACTGTCTTTTATTGTTTTCAAAATGTAAATCACTATTGCATATTTTTAAGCCTGTTGTGTTGGAAGGAAGCAGAGAACCTTTGTGGACTTGTGGTTGCATAGCAGAAATGATCAGAGTAGGCTGTCTGTGGTCATCCTTGATGTCTTAAAATGAGATTGGCAATGAATTGGAGGGATATGGGAAGCAGGAAATGTTCGCTTACAACAGCTGTCCTCAGTGCTTTGTGTGAAAATGAAGAGTCTATCAGGGAAACATGCAAACAACACAAGTCAGTTAAAATATAAACTTTCACCATCTGCTTCTTAATGTTTGGAGCTGCACAATTTCCTAAGAGAAGGATCTTAAGAATCAGGTAAATGCAAAATGGGAATCCTGGGGGATTTAAATGAATCCAATCAGAAACTGTAATAAAGATTTTACCAAAAAAAATAAAATCAGAAATGCGCTTTTCTGCAGTCAGAATGTTGGCTTTATGAATCAGGGGTGTAAGAACAGCAGAGTGGCTTCTTGCTCAGGCTGTAGCAAACATAAAGTATCATTCCAGGCTCCCTGCTCAGGTCAGCCAGAATGGCAGTTGTGCTACTAAAATCTGTTTGCATTAGTGGCAACTGATATAAGAAGAAACAATTTAAACTGATTCCAAACTCTATAATACAGAGTTGCCTCCGGAATGTTTTGTACCAAATGTCATCTGCTGGATTTCTTCCTGCCCACTTGTGTATTAAATTCAAAAAGTATGTCAGTTAAATGTTCTGTAAATGAGTCAGCTGTTCCAATCTGATGAAATCTCAGAAAAATATATGCTCCCTTTTTCCACTTCCCTCTTCCTTCTCTGAAAACAAGGATTTTTAATGACATAGATTTTATGGGCTTACTTTTTTAAAAGCATTTTCTTCTTACATAAAACTTTTTATTGTTGATTTGTTTTTCCTATTTCATCAGTTCACTTCAACTTACCTGATTAATTCTTATATTTGTATCTAGAAAGTGTTCATTAAATATTATAGTATTAATTTAATTTGACAGAATTATCTCAAAAAAATTGCCAGGACAATTTCACAGTAAGAGTAGCACTACAAGGCGGGAATATATGTGTCCCTATAGATCTGCCACCGGTGTTTGTATGGATGATGATGTACAAGGCATTGTTGTTATAGCCACCTCCTTCATCCTTAGCTTTCAGATAACCCAGTGAGACAAAACCTAATTTGTTATTCATTGATTGTTTAAATATAGGCAAAACACAACGTGTATGTTAAATACAATTATTTAGTCATTAAATAGCACTTATTGAGCATATGCTATATATGCCAGGCACTCTTCTAAGCACTTGAGAATCATCAATAAACAAAACAAAGGTTCTCACCCTCGTGGAACTTACATTCTCACCAGGGAAAGTAAAATAAAGAGAATAAATAAGTAATTTATATAGTATTCAATACAATAGAAAGTGATATGTGTTATAGAAAAACGTAAAGGATTAGCAGTACCTGAAGAAAGATTTTATGAACATCATTGGAGCCAAGCATATTACCATAGTGATGTCTGTTAAACATTAAGCAGAGCAATGAGGAAGGTGAGGATAAAGCCAGACAGATTTCTAAATCTAAGTAGGACTAGCCTGGAATTTAGTTCTGTATTGAGCATTACGTGCAGGGCACTCTGATTTACTCTGAAGGAATGTAGTTATCAAAGATGAATCAGACATTGCCTTAGTTGCCCTCAAGAACCTACCATAATCTAGTAAGGGAAGACAGACAATGTAAACAATTAGCTGAATAACACAAGTTCTAATTAGCCATATATGTATGTGGTTGCTGAAAGGGAGAAGCAATTAATTCTGACTGGGGGATCTATCAGGGAAGCAGAAAAAGTGTAGCCTGAGCAAATTTTGACAATGAGTGAGATGTTTGACAAAGTATGACAAAGACTTTTTCTCAGAAATTGGCTTGCAAATGGAAAAGATTCATGGGACTACGCCGGAGAGTACAACTACGTACAATTAGTGAAACAAAGGCCACAGCGCGTAGAATTTCAGGTCTCCTGGCTGATCTTTCCAATATTTGTCTGCTAAGTCTTTAAATACTGTATTTGAAGGGACAAGAATTTTGAAAATGATGAAGCAGAAAGAAACTGAAAATAAGACTAAGGAAAACAATTTAATAAGGAAAAGAGGCAGTAAAGAAATTATTTTGGATTATTTGATAAAATAGTGATAGATTCAGAGATGAGAGAAAAAGATATTATTGCCAAAGTAAGAAAAAGAATGAATGTTTTAAGAGACTTAGGTAACACTAACCATAACTCAATTGCAGTCCAGAATAAAGCAGTAGTTCCCCATTGGCTGGTTCAGAGCTATAGTGCTTGATATTGAATATCTCTGCTTTTCCTTAGTTCAATTTGCCTGTGAGTATTTGGACTTGTAAAGGAATGAACTGTTTTTCAGTTCAGTTATTGCAATATTTTTTCTTTTTCTTCTAATGTCATTTGTCTGAATTGAGAAATGTGCTGATTCCAAAATATATTTTACTACATTTCTTGGTTTTGTGAAAAAAAGCAATAGAACAACTGATGTTCATTTTTCTAGGCATTACTATGGTAAAGCTTTGTTTAGTAAAACTTGTTAAGTTCACAGTAGACATTTACATTTTATGAAAGCTGTCAGTAGCTCTTCATTGAATATAAGAAGTTGAACATGTGAAACGAAGGCTGTGCCAGAAGATTTTTTTAATACAAAGAAATTAAAATGGATTATGTAACTGTTATTTAATTTAAATCTGTACTCCAAGTATAGATCTCCCATAGTTTAATCTTTAAAAGATTCATAGATGGATATAACGTATAAAAAGAAAAGACTTTAGGCTTCTTTTTTTAACAAAGCTTTTTGCTCCACTTCATGTTGTGTATTTCTATATCATTCTGCCTACTGTTAATGAAATATATATTCTCTTTTTATTAAAACATATCAAACCATCTTAGTGTGTTATCATATAGAACCATTTTAGTAAAAGTACCTTGCTAGAACCTTGCTTTAAAATCATATAATGTACCATTAATATTGCCATAATGATAACCAGAAATTTCTATCACTCATCCAGCTGTTAGTTTTTATTTGAATTTTGTTTTAATGTGAATAAAAGAAAATAAAAAATTCTCATTGTCATTCGTCTTTTCATATTACTCTTCAGTTTATCAGCTTAAAAAGTACCTTATAAGTATTTTTCTTATTAAAAAAATAACAAATTTTGACTTTTGTTTGTTCTTTTGTTTCTTACTGCAGAAAATTTTGAAGTGAGATTTATTAGTCTGTGACATGCAGGGCACCTTACTATGCATTGGCAAGGCCTTTATTGCCCAAGTTTGATCACTGCTTTTTGAAGCCATAAAAAACAGAGAATTGAGGGAAAGTGACAAAGATGAAGAAGGAATGAAAAATAAGCCTTTTAAGAAAGAATTAGATTTGTTTAGGTTTAAAAGGAGAGGAGGGTACAATGCAAATAGTGCTCACTGGATTGAGAGTTAAGATAGCTGGTTTCCAGGCCTGGCTCTCCAGTGAATAAGTGAGTCACTGTAGATAAATGACTTCACTGTCTCCTAAACTGTAAAAGGAGGGGATCTGACTAGATTGGGGTCAGCTAGTATTTTAGGCTTTGCAGGCCATATGGTCTGTGTCGAAACTATTCAACTCTATGGTAAACAGCTATTTAAACAAAGAAGCAAGGCTGTGTTCCAGTAAAACTTTATGCGACAGGCCAGATTTCATCCACAGGCCATAGTTTGCTGACCTCTAGTCTAGATGGCCTTTAAAACTCCTTTTACATCTGTGTTCTGTGTTATTGCTTTATTATCAACATCACATAGTAAAAGAATTGCTGTTCAGTTATTTTCTATGCTATCTCAGCCAGGGGCTAGCCAGGAGACAGAAACCACACAGATATTTTAACAGAAGATGTTATATATAAAGAATTGTTAACTAGGTTTTAAAGAACTGAAAAGGTAAAAGAGAACACTGAGATTTCATGGACTTAGCAACTTCAGGAAGCAGCTACCACTTCTGAGCCTGTAAACAAGAGGTTGGGATGATTAAACCATAGAAGCTTGGAGGAGAGGCCCCACAAAGCTGAAACAAACATCTCTGTGAAGGGGCCATGCTCAGCTGACGCTAATATTTCTGCGCTCCAAGCAGGGCTCTGTGGGGACAGGACTTCTGGGGGCTACCCACCCCCCGCCTTTTTTTTTTTTTTTTGGTAGCTACACACGTATGGATAAAGAACCTAGCAAAAGAAAATAGACTTTGGTTAAAACAGGAGGAATTGTATGAAACATAAGAAAGAACTAATTCACAGAACCAAATTAGAACCAGTGGGGTTGGTGTAATTGTCCCCAGTGTTTTTAAATAAGAGATTAGAAAGTTATCTATTCTGGATAGTTTTAATTTCAGAATGCAGAAATCGAGATTATCTTTTATTCTTCTGATATTTATTCTCTTCCTCTCTCTGGTGTGTCATGTGTCATTTGGCTTCCCTTTCTTGGTTTACGTTCCCTGGACTAGCTTTCAAAGACTTGTATTTCCTTATAGAAACTATATGTATAATTTGGATAAATTCCTTTTGTGTGGGTTTCCAGTAGATCCAGGTAAATAAGACAATTGCAGTAATTGAAGGGTGAGGGGAATATACGTCTCTTGCACTTGTTCTTATTCTTTTCTCTCTTCCTCTCCCTCTCTTCGATTTTCTCCATCTTTTCTCTCTCTGTTTCAGCTCATGGAGCACTTTGTAACTGTCTTTGTGCCGGTTGTCATAGCCCTCTTTATGTTATTGTTGCGTCTTACCTTGACTGAGGATGTGGGCAATGCTTCATTGGAGCTCCGCAGCCAAGAGGGATCTCATTTTGCCTCCCTTCACCCACTCCAAATTGTCACAGAGGTAGACTAGCAATGAAGCCAGCGAGGGCACCAAGAACAGAGCCTGGCACACAGGAGTCTCTCAGTAAATAATTGTCATGGAATTACTGAACTAACCCCCAGCACAGTATCTTACATAGTTGGCAACAGTTTGAATTAACGGTTTAATTAATCACGTATGAGCTCTAAATAAACATTTCCTGACGGAAGTTTGGGGTTTTTTTTCTTTTTTCTTAAAAGCTTTTTGTCTTCCGCACTTCCTGATTCTTGATTTCTTCACTTTTTGATTCATTGTAAGTGGACTCAATAGCTCTCAGTATGTAGCAGTGCCATTTTACCCCCCCATCTTCTGCCATTTTCTCTTTCTCTTTTGTGGCTAGGTTAGGGGTTAAAGGATTTATAGATGCAGTGGGAAGCCACTGTTACTTGACTTTCATCTTCAGAGAGCAACAACATGTTCTTTGGAATTCATGGACATTGGCAGTTCGCTAAATGCTATTTGGCAATTCTCCGTCCATTGCCCCAGGTGCCCGCCTTTCCATTATATACATATATATACACACGTGAAAATTGTTTTTAGAATGTTTTCATATTTCACTCTTTACCGTGAATGGGAAATGTTGAAAATAGAGCTTCATGGTTCTTTTATAGCTTAATATAATTTGGAACAGATTTCTCCACTGATGTTGTTTATATAAATGGGATTTGTGACCCGAAAGAAGCAAAAACTAATCATCTTTGTTGTCAGGTACTAATGTGTTTGCCAGCTTGTTGCTAGTATTGTCTATAAGCTCAGGCATTTGATAGTAGTGAAGGAGCCACGGACAACTCTGGACATGTTTTCCTGGCACATGTTTGAGACACTGATGAGGACTTTGAGATGGGCTAATTCTCAGTAAATGTATCTGCTCTGATTCTGAAGTCTGGAGATACAGACTAACTGACAGTTTTCTAAACTTAGGTATTCTGACTAAACTCTTCTGTCTTATCAGCCACAAGCTCCACCCACTTGGAGGACCTCGCTTACCTGGATGAGCAGAGACATACACCTTTGAGAACTTCTCTTCGAATGCCAAGACAGAGCATGGCCGGTGCTCGCACACAACAGGATTTAAGAGGTTAGAACCACAAGAGGGCTTTGCATGGGGATGCCCAGGGGAAAATGGAAATGGGCAGTAGGCAAAAAGTTCCTTTGTTTCCAATTTCCACACCTATTTAAGCCTCCCTTAAGTGAGCATGTAACCAGTTCATTTCTGCTGAATCTAGAGAGAAAGATGAACACAAATACGTTGTACTCGTCATAGAAAGGCAGTGTAATTACCAACAGTTGGAAGAATTGATTCCTTGAAATTCTGAAAGAAAACAAGTGGAAAGGGCTGGGGTTGATGGGGGAAATAACCTTTTTAAGGTCCTGGATTTTAGAGGTAATTGTTGACCAATTTCAGCCCTAGCCCTGTTGCAGGTGAACTTGATGCTGCTAATTTGTTTCACTAGAGAATGCATTTCATTTACATTCTAGTGACCATTTCTAGTGACATACAGTACTTTTATTTTCTTAGAATTTTAGTGCTTCTAGTCCTGTCCTGGCAACATCTAAACAACTTATCCTTTTCCCATTCAGACACCTGTTTCTTTACACCCTTTGTGCATGCTACATGCTTCTGCAGTCAGGAACCTGATGTTTTTGAAGACTTTTCATTTTGTTATAACCACAGTCTAGTTGAGAGGCCTATTATTGGTATCTCTGCTTGTGCCTCTTGTTTGTTCAAGTGAACCAAACTGTCTGTGATAGTCTTAACAGATGGTCTGCTTTCTCTAGTATCTAGTAATCCGTAGCTCTACTACATCAGGTGCATTATTTATTTTATCTTATAGATTATTTGCATCTTTGCTTTGCTCTCCTCCTCACCCCTTGTCCTGTGCCCTACTCTAATCTGTGTAGTGCCACATGCATAACTCACACAGGAAGGGACTCAAACATGCCTGCTGTCCATTCTGGAAGTCATCATACTGACCGTTTTTCACTGATGGCTCGGCAACTAGGAGCATAAAATAATTAGTTGTATTGCTACAATTACCATACCTCCCATCAACAGTGGTGAGTTGATGGCCTCAGTCATGGTTTTAGTTCCCAATCCTATCCATCCTGCTTGCCGTTTCTTCAGTTAGCCACATCTTAGTTGCTTATCCCAGAAAGCGGAATTATGTCAAGTACTACTTTAGTGCTGCTATACTGATTATGTCCAAAGCCTGAATAAATTTATTCAAAGACCAACTAAATTATTTGTGCCATGACCAGAAGGCATAACCATAATAAAGAAGATTGGATACAACTATTGATCTATATAGACCTTCAGATTTGATTGAAAATCTGCCACATTGGCATCACCTTGCATTGCATTACTGAAAAACATACTGACATTGTTGATTTTATTTTCTGCTTTGCTAGTCATTGAATAATGGATTTTATACTACATCAAAAACAAAATTAATGACAGATTTCAGCTGTGGTTTTTTTTTTTTTTTTTTTTTTTTTTGGCTGTGTTGGGTCTTCGTTTCTATGCGAGGGCTTTCTCTAGTTGCGGCAAGCGGGGGCTACTCTTCATCGCGGTGCGCAGGCCTCTCACCATCACGGCCTCTCTTGTTGCGGAGCACAGGCTCCAGACGCACAGGCTCAGCAGTTGTGGCTCACGGGCCCAGTCGCTCCGCGGCATGTGGGATCTTCCCAGACCAGGGCTTGAACCTGTGTCCCCTGCATTGGCAGGCAGATTCTCAACCACTGCGCCACCAGGGAAGCCCTCAGCTGTGTATTTTTGAGAACTCTTCGTGTTGGGTTTTATTGATACTTGATGACACATGTCTACTTCCAGTATCTAAAGATTTAGTAAGGTCTTCGACAGATACATTCTGGTGAGCTTGATGTTTACACATAGATATCAGCTGTGTATAGAATACAACGAAAATCTTTTCCATTTTACTGAGCTTCAGCCTAAACATTCAGTAAAACCAAAGTGCATCCAAAGATTTTTCCAAAGCATACCTAAATCTTTAGGAAGCTCTCCACCTGAATAATACATTCCTAACAAAACTAATTTCATATCCCTTGCAGATAGGGTTTCAACTTATTGCTTACATTAATACTTGAAGATGGAGTCTGTCCGTTGATGAGTGTGCTATGGTATTAGTGTTTCAGTTCCTTAAAGTTGTCTTTTCTTTCAAGAAGTTTTCTTTTAGCAGTCCAAAGGGTTGGAACATGCCATCCAGTTGATTGTATTAATCCATAAAGACAGGGTGTTTACTAAGCGGTATTTTATCTTCTAAAATTAGCATACTTTAATTTAGAACTTTGAGGCCCTAGACAATAACCTTCCCTCAAAAACATGTTATCTTGATTACTATTTACAAATGAACTCTGTAGCTTAAACATTAACAAGAAAGGAAAGCAAACTTGGACAGATTTTCCTTGTGTTTCTGTAGACCTGTTTGGCAAGCCTTTATAATTTGTGGTTATTATATCCAAAACAGTACACTTTACTATGGAAACAGAATCATATTGTTTTCCTGGTATAATTTTAAAAAATCATGCCACATCATGTTTTCTACTTTTATTTTAAGGAACATACAAATTGCAGTCGTATTTCAGTTTTATATCTTCCGCTAACTCTGGTTATGATTGAAGTAAAACAGTTTTACCCCAAAAAAGTAATAAAGTGATTGAAAACCTTTTTTAGTGTACATTAAGGTATCTCTTTCTACATTAGAGGTATATCTTTCTGTATTTTAAAGTATAACTCAAACAAGTCCTATGAAATAGTTTTTAAATCACAATTCCGGTTTTAAATGACCCTGGATCTTCAGAAGAAGGTAGTTAATGGTCATGTACACTGTAGTATATCCAGTGGGTACTAAATTAACTGACTGATTTCAAGTACAGAGATTATCTGAAGTAAAATCACTTTAATATATGAAGAGATGACAAGCATTTATTGGGCGCTTCATACAGGCAGTCCTGCACTATTTTGTTCAGAGCAGTGGTTCTCAAACTTTTGGTCCCAGGAACTCTTTCCACCTTAAAAAATTATTGAGGACCCTAAAAAGCTTGTGTTATATGAGTTGTATTGATTGATATTTACCATATTAAATTAGAACTGATAAATTGTTAAAATACCTGTTCTTTTTTTTTTTTTAATAGTAGACCCATTATGTGTTCATGTAAGCTCTGGAAAATTCCACCCTACCCTTGTGAGAGAATGAGAGTAGAAAAAGACAAATAATCTCTTAATATTATGAAAATAGTTTTGCCTTTGTGGACCCGCAAAAGTGTCTTGAGAAGCCCCAGGGGTCCCAAGATCACAGTAAGAAAGACTGGTTTAGAGGATACCATTGTAACTGAAGATAAGTTTTATGCCTTTAAGGATCACACAGCCTGTTTACAGAAATGTGGAAAAGTGTAGTTTGAGAGTTGGTTAGAAGTTATTCATGAACATGGTTTAATAGTACAGGCATAGTTCATTTAACAGTTATCTTAATAATAACTGCAATTGTTTGATCATAATAATAGTCTTTTGACTGCTGAAGCAGAAGTTGCTGAGGTAACCCATGAGCTACAGTTTGGATCTTCAAGTCGAGTATTAACATTAACATTTGCTTCATTAGTAAAAAGTCTTTTTTTTTTTTTTTTTTTTTTTTTTACTTCTCAAGACAGCTGTTTTGAACAACTGTTCTCCCAAAATTGATGTTTCCAGAGACCCAGCCCAACAGTGGGGAGGAGGTCACATAAGTGCACTGTCCAGGATCTTAGTGCAGCAAGTCAGTAGATTCCTAGCTGTCAACCATTCAAGAGCTTGAGCTCTAATGACAAAATAGTTACAGTAGATTGTGTCCTAATGCAGAGTATACAACTAGCTAACTACATGTGCCTTTTAAGTCCCAAAGCCTAATGTCCTTGACAGATACTAATTTGAAATCTTAAAGTTTTTAACTCAAGTTTTAAAAATTATTTTCAGGGTCCGTTTTTAATTTAATCACCTTGTGTAAATGTGGAGTCATGCTATACCTGAAACCTCTCACTCTTCTCTGACCACCTTAATGGAATCTCTTTTTACCCAGATAAAGACAGAAACTGTTTACTGTCCAGTAAAAGGGAAGAAGAGGATGTTGGTTTTTATGGATAAATACAATAAATCTGAAGAAAGAACATATAAATGGAACCAGGAGAAGTTAAAATACACAAAGCAAATCATAGCATAATGACTTTGAATAGTAGCTACTTGGGGTAAATTAACAACAGATTATTATTGATAAGACTCTGGAACCTGCCTGATATGAAATCATAATCACACTATTCTGCTTAAAGAGATTATACATTCCTAATTAAAACTTCATTTCTCATTATGTGTTGGTTTCCTTAGGACTTTTACTAAATCCCATTACATAGACGGCCATTCACAGGCATTGGATTTAGTTAATAGCTGCTTTAATAGATACTAGGTTGGGGGCGTATGTGCAAATGATGGTCTGACTCATTGGCAGAACTGATGTGAAATTGACCCTGACACAGTTAACTTGGCTTTGTCAAAGCAAAAAATTGAATTTTTATCAAATAAAATCAGTGTTTCATGCCATTTGTGAGTCCCCTACTTTTCCAAAACAATGAATCCTTTCTGAAGATGGCTAAGATGTATGTCATGAAGCTAATAATCTTGCGTTAGCCTACTGAGTCACACATCCCTGAGGTTGCTTAGTCATCTTGATCATTGCCTGGCTAGCTATCACATTTACAAGGGAATATTTCCATCAGTCTTTTCTATCTCATTGTTCATTGTTTTATTTTCACAAGATTAAATTTCTTTCTTTTTAGGTAAATCGAAAATCCAGAAATAAAGTTGCATGCCCGTAACTGCCTATATATAAATATTAGGGTGGATTGTAAGCTTTAGTTGTATGAGATGATCCTCTCACCCCCAGCCAGCTCTTTTGCAAAGTACCCTAAAATTTGAAAAGCAGTACTCAAACTGGATGTCTTTGTCTGCTAGAAACTGATTTATATACTTTTTGGAGTAGTCTAGCTGTAGTTTTTTAAAGCAGATCACTACTTGTTAAAGTAGCTCCAGATCAGTACACAGATCTGGTTTTTATATAAACCAGCTTTAGTTGGTAAATTCTGTCTTAAAATTTGAAAGCCCAAACAGTGGCTAATATACAACAAAGTTCCCCCACAAGACCTGAAAGGGAAAATTAGCCTTTGGGAAAGAGAAGAGTCTATAAACCATTTAATCTTCTAACAGGGCACGTATTGACCTCTTGCATTAAATAACACACTACTTAGAGAAAGGCTGTGGAGTAACATGAAAGAAATTCTAATCATGATATCTAGTTCTGCAGGAATAAATCACTGAAAATATTTTTAAATGCCTTAAGTGCAATAAAGAAAAATAACCGTTAAGCCATTTTTATGTTTTGACCTAAATTAGATTTAAAGAATAGCTCCCAAGTTAATCTTTCTATCATTATTTTCTCCAAAAGTGACTAAATCTTATTAAACTAACCATAATACCAGTAAATTTATTTAGGTAACACTTTGTAAAACTTTTTTGATTCAGTAAAATGATCTAAGCGTTCCAATCTTGCAGTATGTAATAAAAGATTTTTTATGTAATAACTTCCCCAGATACTAATAAAATATAGCATGGGAGAATTTCCTTTGTAGGGCCATAGCTATTTCATCACTGAATGGTCACTTTAAAAATGTTTAATCTGGGTTTCCCTGATGGTGCAGTGGTTAAGAATCCGCCTGCAAATGCAGGGGATATGGGTTCGATCCCTGGTCCAGGAAGATCCCACACGCCGCGGAGCAACTAAGCCCGTGCGCCACAACTACTGAGCCTGCGCTCTAGAGCCTGCGAGCCACAACTGCTGAGCCCATGTGCCACAACTACTGAAGCCCGCGCGCCTAGAGCCGGTGCTCCGCAACAAGAGAAGCCACCACAATGAGAAGCCTGCACACTGCAACAAAGAGTAGCCCCCCGCTCACCACAGCTAGAGAAAGCCTGCGAGCAGCAACAAAGACCCAACGCAGCCAATTAATTAATTAATTAATTAATTTTAAAGTTTAATCTTAAATTTCAAGTAATTAGCCAGTTCTGATTCTCCAATAAAAAATCTCATCTTCAAGACCAACAATCTAATAGCACAAAACTATGTTGACATAGTTATATAATTCTTTTATCAGATGTTTCACATTTTAAAAGCTTTACCATTTTTTTACTTTCCCCACATTTTGAGGTATTAAATGTGAGGAAACATGTAAAAAGTAGCATCTTTTGGGAGAGTTGGATTTCCCCTATTTCTTCCACTGTTTTTGAAGGATCATTGTTCCCTTCCTGAAAATTCCACTCAACAATGACTCCAGGTTTTTCTCAACAAATGTTTTTCTATAAGACCAATGTCAGAAAGCTGAAATTTAATATACAAGTTTTTCAAGGACTCAAAGTATTATTTTCCAGAGTCAAGCCTTTTCCCTTTTTTATCCCCACATTAATAGAATACAATAGACTTCTTAAAACACTAAGACAAATGCTGAGAATGGGACACTTTTAAACAGATAAAAATGATAGCTTACATTTATTGGAGTTCTTATTCTTTATAGACCCAGTGCTAAGAGCTTTAAACATGTTATTTAATCCTCACAACTCTTTGATGCAAGTGGTGGTAGTAAGGAAACTGGGACTTAGAGAGATGAAATAACTTGCTTAGAGTTACAGGTCTAGTAATTGGCAGTGCGAGGATTCATTTCATATGTGGAAGACCCTAGAGCCTGTGCTCTTAACCACCATGCTATCCTATGTCATAGACAGTATAATACAAAAAGCTTTAAGTAATATAATAATAGCAATACGATGGCTTATTGTACATAGTTCAGTACACTGGGGTGTTAGGGATGGGAAGCAGTTGCATATAAACACTAATTGCCGGATGGTGGTTGCTAGGACCTGCAGGGAGTGGAAAATGGGGAGTTGCTGTTGATTGGGCATATAAAGTTTGAGTCATACAAGATGAAAAAGTTCTAGGGATCTGCTGTACAACATTGTGCTTATTGTTAATCGTCTCATATGCTTATTTGCCATCAAATATCTTTTTTAGTGAAGTGTCTATTCAAATATTTTGTGCCCTTTTATTGGATGGTTTCTTTTTTTATTAATGAGTTTCAAGAGTTTGTTATATAATTTGGATACAAGTCCTTTATCAGATGCATTCTTTGCAAATATGTTTTCCCAGTTTTTGGCTTGTCTTTTCATTCTCTTAACAGTATCTTTTAAAGAACAGAAGTTTTTAGAAGTCCAGTTTATGAATTTTTGCTTTGATGGATTGTTCTTCTGGTGTTGTATCTAAGATTTCTTTGACAAACCCAAAGTTACAAATATTTTCTCCTGTATTTTCTTCTAGACGTTTTACAGTTTTAGGTTTTACGTTTAGGTCTGTGATTGATTTTGAGTTAATTTTTGTATGTGGTGCGGTGCATGATATGTATCAAAGTTTTTTGGGTTTTTGTTTTTGGCATGTAGATATACAGCTGTTCTAACATCATTTGTTGCAAAGACTGTTCTTCCTCTACGGAATTCCTTTTGCACCTTTGCACTGTCAAAAATCAGTCATCCATATATTTATGGATCTGTTTCTGGACTGCTTCTGTTCCATTCATCTGTTTGTCTTACCTTGATGCTAATACCACACCTTCTTGATTACTGTAGCTTTATAATAAAGCTTAAAATCAGGTATTGTTAACCCTCCAATGTTGTTGTTCATTTTCAGAATTGTTTTGGCTATTCTAGGTTCTTTGTATTTCCATATGAAACCTTGTAAATTTCTACCCGTAAAGCCTGCGGGAATTTTGATGGGGATTGCATTGGATCTGTAGATCAATTTTAGGAAAATTGACTTCTTATCAATGTTGAATCTTCCAATCCATGAACATAATATATCTCTCCATTCATTTAGGTCTTCCTTAACTTCTCTCAGTAATGTTTTGTAGATGTACAGAGGTTGAAAATATTTTGTCATATTTATCCTTCAGTATTTCATATTTCTTATGCTATTATAAATAGTATTGCTTTTTGTTTCAATTTCTAATTGTTCATTGCTAGTGAACAATTACATTGAAGTACTATTGCTTTTTGTATATTGCTCCTGTATCCTGAAAACTTGCTAAACTCATTTATTATTTCTAATGACTTTTTTATAGATTCCATAGGATTTTCTACATTAAGATAATCATATAGTCTGCAAATATAGTTTTACTTCTTCCTTTTTCTTTTTCTTATCTTGTGACTCTGACTAGAACTAGTACATTGTTGAATAGAAGCAAAGAGAGCAGAAATCCTTAACCTTATTCTGATCTTTGAGAGAAAGCATTCAGTCTTTCACCATGAGATACGTTAGTGATAGGTTTTCAGTAGATGCACTTTATCAGGTTGAGGTTTTTCCCCTACTATTGTTAAGAGTTGTTTGATTTTTTTGTTTTTAATCAGGAGTTTATGTTGGATTTTGTCAAGTGGTTTTTCTATATCTGTGGAAATAATCATATGGTTTTCTTTTTTGCTTTGTTAATATGATGAATTCCATTGATTTTTCAAATGTTAAGCCAACTTTGAATTCCTAGTATAAAATCCACTTGATCATGATGTATTTTTTTATATTGGCTTCAATTTACTATAATTTTGTATATTTTTTTACATCTGTGTTCATGAGATATATTGGGTTGTAGTTTTCTTGCAATGTCTTTGTCTGGTTTTAATACCACAGTAATGAGAAAGTATTCTCTCCTCTTTAGTTTTATAAAGAGTTTGTTTAAAATAGATATTATTTCTTCCTTAAATGATTGGTAGAATTTGCTCATGAAACCATCAGGGTCTGCAGTTTTAATTATGGGAAGGTTTTAACTATCAATTCAATTACTTTAGTAGATATAGGCTCTTCAGGTCATGTGTGGGGTTTTTTAGTGGGCTTCATTAGTTTGTGTCTTTCAAGAAATTTGTCCGTTTTATATAACCTGTTGAATTTATTGGTGTAAAATTGTTCATAGTATCCCTTACCTTTTTAATCTGTAGTCATGTTACCCCTCATTCTTGATTCTATCCTTATTGATATGTCTTCTCTTTCTTTCCTTATTAGTCTGCTTAGAGAGTTATCAATTTTATTGAGCTTATTAAATCTTTTATTTTCATTAATTTTTCTATTGTTTTTCTGTTTACTGTTTTATTTCCACTCTGATTTTTATTATTTCCTTTCTTCTGCTTGCTTTGGGATTTTTTTCTTTATTTGCTAATTTGCTAAGGTAAGCGGTGAGGTCATTGACATAGACCTTTCTTCTATTCTAATATAGGCATTTTAATGCTGTAAATTTCCCTGTTAAGTACTGCTTTAGCTGTATTTCACAGATTTTGTATTTTCACTTTCATCCAGTTCAAAATACTAATTTGCTTTTTGATTTCTTCTTCATCTCATGGATATTTCTGGGGAATTTCCAGATATATTTCTGCTGTTGATTCCTAACTTAGTTCTGTTATGGTCAAAGAACACACTTTGAACAGCATGAATTCTTTTAAATTTATCCAGAATTTTTCATGAGCCAAAATATGGTCTATCTTGGTAAATTTTTCAAGGCCTTTATAATACTTGTGTCTGGGGTGTCCCTCAGGTTCACTGATTCACTAGGAGGACTCACAGTACTCAGCATATAGTCATTCCCATAGCTATGCTTTATTACAGTAGAATGATACAAAACAAAATCAGCAAAGGGAAAGGTACATGGGTGAAAGTCCACAGGAAAGCGGACACAAGCTTCCAAGTATTCCCTCTCAGTGAAGTCACGCAATATGCACTTAATTCCTCCAGCAATAAGTTGTGACCTGTGTGAAAAGTTTACCAGGAGAGCTCATCAGAGATTCAGTGCCCAAGATTTTTATGGGGGTCTGGTCACATAGACCTCCTTGCCTAAAAAAAATACCAAAATTCCAGACTTCCAGAAGAAAAGCAAGTATTCAGCATAAACAATATTGTTCGTACAAACCAATTAGGCACAGTGAGCCATACTTCTTAGTTCTTGGAGTGGTGTGAATCCTCTTGAAATCTACGTTCCCAAACCTCAGTAAGGGCCAATCTTGTAAGCAGGCTTTCTAAGGGTTAGTAGTCTTAGGCCTGTTATGTTAACTCTTTTCTGCACAGGAGTATATTTCTGTTTCTCTCCTCTGAGCCTTTATGTTATTGTTGTGAGACAGTTTATTTATCTAAATGTTATAAACCCCACCATATAAAAGTCAGTTATCTTTTAAAGAGTTGTGAAAAAACTTTTATATGTTAATCCACATAGTTCCCAGTTCTGGTGCTCTTCATTTCTTTCGTCATATTTTTCTATCGGGTGTCATTTTTCTTCTGACTGAAGGACTTCTTTTAACGTTTCTTATATTGTGGGTCTGCTGGTAACTAATAATTTTTTTCAGCTTTTATATGTCTGAAAATCTTTATTTCATCTTTTTTTCAATAGTTTAATTAATTAATTTGTTTATTTATTTATTTATGGCTGTGTTGGGTCTTCGTTTCTGTGCGAGGGCTTTCTCTAGTTGTGGCAAGCGGGGGCCACTCTTCATCGCGGTGCGCGGGCCTCTCACTATCGCGGCCTCTCTTGTTGCGGAGCACAGGCTCCAGACGCGCAGGCTCAGTAGTTGTGGCTCACGGGCCTAGTTGCTCCACGGCATGTGGGGTCTTCCCAGACCAGGGCGCGAACCCGTGTCCCCTGCATTGGTGGGCAGATTCTCAACCACTGTGCCACCAGGGAAGCCCCTCATCGTTATTTTTGAAAGATATTTTCGGTGGGTATAGAATTCCAGATTGACATGTTTTTTCTTCTCATAATTTAAAGCTTTAGGTCTACTACCTTCTCATTTGCATTGTTTTTGACAAGAAATCTGCTGTCATCCTTATCTTTGTTCCTCTGTACTTAGTGTGTCTTTTTATTCTGTGGCTGTTTTTTTTTTTCTCTTTATCACTGGTTTTGAGCAATTTGACTGTGATGTGCCTTGGTGTCATTTTCTTCATGTTTCTTGCACTTGGGGCTCATTGCGTTTCCTGGATCAGTAAGTTTATAGCTTTTGACATATTTGGAAATTTCATAGCCATTATTTATTTAAATATTTTTTTTGTCCTCCACCTTCAAGGACTCCAGTTACACCTATATTTAACCACTTGGAGTTGTCCCACAGTTCGCAGATGCTCTTTTTATTTTTTTTAATAATTTTTAAATTTTTATCTCTTTTTTCTCTGTGTCTTTAATTTTGCATAGTTTTTATTACTGTGTCTTCAAGGTTACTCATCTTTTCTTTTGTAATGTCAAATTTGTCACAAATCCCATCTCGTGTATTTTTCATTTCTGATGTTTTTTTCTGTAGAAGTGCAATTTGGGTCTTTTGTATCTTCCATGTCCCTTTTGAACAGATAGAATATAGTCATGGTTTTAATATTTTTCTCTGCTACTTCTAACATCTGTGTCAGTTCTGGGTCAGTTTCAGTTGATTGGTTTTCTTCTAATTATGGCTCATATTTTCCTGCTTCTTTTTGCATGCCTGATAATCTTCATTTGGATGCCAGACATTGTGAATTTTACCTTATTGTGTGTTGGATATTTTTGTATTCCTATAAATATTCTTCAGCTTTTTTCTGGAATGTGACTTAGTTATTTGGAAACAGTATGATCAATTTTGGGTCTTGCCTTTAAAATTTGTTGAGTAGAACCAGAACAATATTTACAGGTCTCATTATTCTATACTACTGTGTCAGGGTCTTCCTGGATTTATCCAATGTCCTGTGCATTGTGAGGTTTTCCATTCTGGCTGGTAGGAACAGGCACTATTCCTGGCCCTATGTAAGCTGCAGATACTCTTGTCTCCAATCCTCATACTTGTGCTAATCACTACCCTGCTGATTACTCAAGGGTTACTCTCCACAGGTCTCCAGAATTATTTCTGTACAGCTCTCTCCTTTCTAGTACTCTGTTCTTTGAACAGTGGCTGCCTTGGTCTCCCTGGATTCTCAGCTTGGTCTACTCAACTAAGGGAGTCTGCCAGAATCTGACTGGGCTCTCCCTCCCTACATAGTGGTCTGAAAATTTTCTCAATGTTGTGAGTGGGCATAGGGTTTACCTCATTTGTTTTTCATCTCTCAGGGATTACTATTTTTCATTGCCTGTGTCTAGTGTCTTGAAAACCATCATTTCATATACTTTGTCTAGAGCTTTATATGTTTGTTTTGGAGGTGTTTTAGGTGGGAGGGCAAATCTAGTCCTTGTTTCTCCTTTGCCAGAAGTGGAAATTCATGTCAGATTTTTAAAAAGAAAATTATAGATGAAATGAACCAGAGCATCAACCCATCTCTCCTTAGAAAATGACTGGCTTGAGAGTTAGAATTGGGTTTTCTGTAAGCTAAAATACATATTTACCTATAATAATGAAGAAAAATATGGTTATTATTTGCACAGAATAAATTCCACGTCACATTAGCAAGACTTTAGTTACTAAGTGGATGTGTGTGACTTCAGCCTTCTCAGTAACTTTTCTAAAAGAAAGGAACTAGCCTTTAAAAAAATATATCCTGTCGTCTCTGGACACTAGCTCTAAGGCACATTTTCTCCCTTCCCCCAGCTTCCTGTAGGAATATGATTGTTTGTGTCTTGGCCAGCCTCCAGGCCTTGCCTGTGATGTGTACAGAGCTTCGAAAATAACAGTTTTTCTTCCCTGAATGTCTTGTTACTTAATGGCCCTCTTGTTTATGACAGTAGCCTTTAAATAGGAATTTATCCCTGAAAGTTGTCAAACAAATGATTCATTTCTTTTTATTATCATAGTATGGTTCAAGTGATTTTCAAAGACCTTGGTTTGCATCCTATAACTGTCTTCCTGTAGCCCTGCTGTCCTACCAAAGCCAAGTCTATAAACATTTCCCTGCAGTTAAGAATGGAAAATTCATATTCACTGTTTTCATTCACTAATTCATTTATTAAACGTTATTAAATGTACAGACTCTGTGACAAGAACTGTCCTAGTTAATAAGGACTTACTAGGTTGGGTGATTGTGGTAGGGTAAGTTGATGAGATATGAGGGTAGAAGTGTAGGGGCTGACATGATTATATCATATACATATCATTGATGACTGTATACAGGAGGGATGTGTGGAATGCAAAGTTATTCATTAAAAGCTTGTTTAAGTACATGGTAAAAAGCAAGAGATGTTGAGAATCTGAACTATATGACTGTCATTCATTGAGGATTAACTAGGTTCTGAACTAAGAACTTAATGTACATTTTCTTGTTTAGCCTTATGAGATAGATGTTCTTATTATCCTCAGAACTGAGGCTTAGAGTAATCTGGCAACACCTCCAAGGTTATATCATTATAAGTAACAGTGGAATGGGAAAAGAAAACAGGAATTATATCTGGGAGATATTCCTCAAGAATAATTGATAGGACCTGTGACAAATTAGATGTAAAGGTCAAGAAAGAAGAAATCCTGGTGAGTCCCAAGTTTCTATCTTGGGAGACCAGGCAGATGATGATATTTCATTAACTGAGATAATGAATGGAAAGTAAAGAATAGGTTAAGGTGAGTGAGAAAATAACTTTAGTTCTAAACATTTTAAGTTTGAGATATCTTTTGGAAATCCACATAGATAACTCTTGTAAATTGCTGGAAAAGCTATACAGGAGTTTAGGAATGGGATCTGAAACAGAAATGTAAACCATCACCACTTAGATGGTTATAAAAGCCATTAGTCTGTTCCTTTGAGATTACCCAGGGAGATCATGAAGAAGAAAAAAATAATAAAATATAGAACCTAAGATTGGCAATATTTTAGGGATGGGCAGAAGAGGAGGAATCATTAAAGATATATCAGGAAGAGAGGACCAAAAAAAGAACTAGAAGAAAGTGTTATTATGTAAAGCCCAAGAAGGGAATGTATTTCAAAAAGTGGGGATTGATTAGAAGTGTTAAATACTAAAGCATGGTTAAGTATACAGACTGAAAATAATTCATTGGACTTAAAAGTTAGAAAGTCTTTAGTGTCATTACCTAAAACAATTTCAACAGAGTAACATGGGAGGAAGCCAGGCTAGGATGAGTTACTGCTGTGGAAGTGAAGATAGCAAGCATGGCCCTTTCAAAATGTTGCAGGGGTTGGGGGTGAAAGGGAAAAGGGACATAAGTCAGAAACTCAAAGGGATGAGGGCTCCAAGAGAGCCAGTATGTTCTCAATATCCTTTTCATTATGTTTGTTTTAAATAAATGTGTGTGGGAGGGAGGTGATTAGGTTACACTGGCTTCTTTTTTGGCTTGATCGTGTGGATAGTAGTAGCAGCTACCAGAGTTAACCAGCAGACTCTGTCCTAGGCACACTACATGTATTAACTCATTTTAATCCTCACGTGTCATGGTTATCCCTGTTTTAAAGATAAGGAAAACTGAGATACCAAGAACATAACTATCCTAAGGTCGCACAGCTCGTAAGTAACAGAGACTGGATACAAGCTGAAGCATCCTGGCTCTGAGTCCACAGTTTTACCCACCCTGCTCTGTTTCCCTGCTCACCCAAAAAGTGACTCTGCTTTATTTAATCTTTTTTTTTTTAAACAGAAGTTATCTGGAATGAACATTTCTCAAGCTATTATCTTTAGATTGTTTTTTAGGACCTGCTTCAAATTGCTTTACATTCTTCCAAAACTCATTTCCTGGGGTAGGAGTACCTGCCGACTGTAGTCCTATTCCTGAGTGCCATAAATAAGGAACAGATCCTAAAGAGATTTGACTCTCGTAAATGGAAGAATGAGTCTTCTAGAAACTCAGTAGACAAATGAGCCCTGCCTTGGGTTAATAAATATACTTGAGAAAAAAATAAGCATGTTTTTTGACTTATGTTTGGCACTAAAGTGATATCAGGTTTTGTCTGAAGTACATGTTTTTTTCCTCCGCTCTGTGTAGGGAATAGCATGCATGGCCTGAACCCTAAGAATAAGCCTGAAATTATCTTTTGTTCTGAGGAACAGAGGTGCTTCCAGGCTAGACTGTCCAGCCATAATGGAAGAATGTGAGGAAATACAACTCTGCTCCTGTTTGCACCAGACCTTTGTCTGTATTACACACACCCTTTCTTCGGCCAATCCTGTGACTGACTTCTTTTAAGATGATTCATGAGTAAATATGCTTTAGTCTAAATCCAGTTAGAGCTCTTTTGCCCCCACTTCCCCTTCCCCTTTTCCTCTTGCTGCAGCTGCTTATATTTGCATTTGGACGAGCTGGTCTGTTAGCCTTAATGCACTTTTGTTTGTTTTTTAAATGTTTGCTCTTTGCCATAGTTAAAGAAAGGTCAGTTTTCTCTATAAGCCCAGATATATAATTATTTGTATTGATGGTCTCACAGAGACTGTTTCCTAGAGAGCATTCATTTGTCTGTCACAAGCCTAATTTGCATTGAAGAGATGCACACACGGATCTGAGTCTTGAGTGGTTATTAAATTTCTTTAAAAAACTGCCTTCCAAAGCTTGTCTTATTTGTATACCCTGTTGGAATGTTTTTCCTCTTTGTGTATTTTCCTTCAACATTTTATTAGGAAAATTTTCGGATATACCCCAAAAAAGGACAATTTTACAGTAAACCCTCGTTTACTTGCCTTGATTATATCATTAATATTTTATTATTTTCATCACATATCTATCTGCCCATCTCTTTAACCACGCATCATTTTTTACAAATTTCAAAGTAAATTCCAGATGTCAGTATACTTTGGAATATTTTGAGAAGGATGGGATGGTGTTCCTGCTCTCTTGCCACCCTGGGACTGCCCCTTCTTGGGTGCCAGGGGTAAGGAGACCACATCTGTTACTAAATGTATGGATTAGCTCATCTTTTGCCCTTGGCTCAGCTATAGTTGCAGTGGTCATTTCTCACTGGATTATTTCGGTGGTTTCTGCCTTAGAAAATCTCTTGGAAGCCAGTGGATATCCTAAACAAAGAAACATTTATTTAGGAATATGAACTCCACAGGGGGTATTCATTACCTCCATGTTTCACAGTGCAGGCCAAAGTGCCTTCTTGTTCGTATGCCCTAAATTTATTGTTGGTACATAGGAAGTATGGCTTTCTTTTATCATATTGATCTGACAAAAGCCTTAGATTCTGAGGTACAGAAATTGTTTCTAGGCTGTTCTTGGCGTCTACAGTTGTTTTACCATATGGTGCTGGGCTAATTTTGTCTGTTCTTCCCTTGAGGCTTTTGTAAATTGATTACATTTTTAGAAAAATTTTAAAATAACTTTTTAAAATGTCAAAGCTTTCTCAGTAGAATAAAATATGATGAGAGATTACATCAACATGAGAACAAGTTATCTTAATAAAGTTTTTCTCAAAAACTTCAGCATTTAAGTTGAATCTGTACTTATCCCATATTATAAATTGGCACTGGTCATATTCATGAAACCCCCTTTTGATGCAAAATGTTAAGTAATCTTGGACCTGAAGAGATAGGTCTGTTAGTTTAGAAAGCAACTGAGTGTCTCAGAAGCTCTTCCCTCTGTGGAAAGGTCAAGCATGCAGTTCCTAAAGGGGAACACAGGAGAGGTGAAGGAGAAAGAAGCTAGCCTAGCCAGTCAGCTAAGTCTACTCAATTCTGGTCATCAGTGGTATAACTCATGACCAGATTTCAGACTTAATAGTGACATCCTATAGAGCAGCAACATAAAATAATAGAAAAAAAACTGAATTTTGGAGTCAAAATTAGGTTTTCATTCTAGTTCTGCAACCAGCTGTGTGACCTTAGATCTCTCTGGGCCTAATTACACTTACCTCAAACCAACTGATCTATTTTCTCCTTCCTCGCTGTGAGTCCTGTGACTGCTCAACCAGAGCTCAGCATGTTTGTCTGAGTGTCTCCCCACGAAGGGCACTCAGATACCCGGGAACCCCCCTGCATGGTTAGCAGCCCCCTACTATCAAGTGACATTATGGAAAATGGAGTAAGGAGCTCCAAGAAGCAGTCCCTCCACTGAAGCAAGTCTGACAGAACTCTAGAGTTTTTCAGAACTCTAGAATTGCTAAGCAAAGCAAGAAAAGCAGATTATGAAACAGTATCTATAGTATGTATGATTTTTGTCTTAAAAATAAGTATATATAATACAGACAAAACTCGGGAAAAAAAAATGAATTGTGCGGGGCTTCCATGGTGGCGCAGTAGTTAAGAATCCTCCTGCCAATTCAGGAGACACGGGTTTGAGCCCTGGTCCGGGAAGATCCTACATGCTGCGGAGCAACTAAGCCTGTGCTTCACAACTACTGAGCCTGCGCTCTAGAGCCCACGAGCCACAACTACTGAGCCCACGTGCCACAACTGCTGAGCCCATGTGCCACGATTACTGAAGCCCACCAGAAAGACAAGCACGCACAGAGCTTGTGCTCCTAACAAGAGAAGCCACCACAATGAGAAGCCTGTGCACCACAACGAAGAGTAGCCCCCGCTCGCCACAACCAGAGAAAGGCCGCATGCAGCAACGAAGACCCACCGCAGCCAAAAATAAAATAAATAAAATAAAATTAATTAAAATAATTTATTTTAATTAAATTAATTAATTTTTTAATGTGAATTGTGTTTCTCTCTAGCCAGTGGGAGTAAAATTATTATTTTGTTTATCTGCTATTCCTAAATTTTCTGTAGTGAGTATGTATTACTTCCATGTAAAAAAAAATAGCAAAAGTAAAATAGAACAGTTTGGCAGTTTCTCAAAAAGCTGAAACATAGAGTTTCCATATGACCCAGCAATACCACTCCTAGACATATACCCAAGAGAACTGAAAACATTTGTACATAGGAGGACCTTCAAGATGGCAGAAGAGTAAGACATGGAGATCACCTTCCTCCCCACAGATACATCAAAAATACATCTACATGTGGAACAACTCTTACAGAACACCTGCTGAACGCTGGCAGAAGACCTCAGACTTCCCAAAAGCCGTGTGGCTGAGCGGGTCTTGGTACTCCAGCCGGGTGTTGGGCCTGAGCCTCTGAGGTTGGAAAGCCGAGTTCAGGACATTGGTCCACCAGAAGCCTCCTGGCCCCTCGTAATATCAATCGGCGAGAGCTCTCCCAGAGATCTCGATCTCAACGCTAAGACCCAGCTCCACACAACGACCAGCAAGCTACAGTACTGGACACCCTATACCAAACAATTAGCAAGACAGGAACACAACCCCACCTATTAGCAGAGAGGCTGCCTAAAATCATAAGTTCACAGATACCCCAAAACACACCACCAGACGTGGTCCTGCCCACCAGAAAGACAAGATCCAGCCTCATCCACCAGAACACAGGCACTAGTCCCCTCAAACAGGAAGCCTACACAACCCACTGAACCAACCTTACCCACTGGGGGCAGACCCCAAAAACAACGGGAACTATGAACCTGCAGCCTGTGAAAAGGAGACCCCAAACACACTAAGTTAAGCAAAATGAGAAGGCAGAGAAATACGCAGCAGATGAAGGAGAAAGGTAAAAACCCACCAGATCAAACAAAGGAAATAGGCAGTCTACCTGAAAAAGAATTCAGATTAATGATAGTAAAGATGATCCAAATTCTTGGAAATAGAATGGAGAAAATACAAGAAACATTTAACAAGGACCTAGAAGAACTAAAGAGCAAACAAACAATGATGAACAACACAATAAATGAAATTAAAAATTCTCTAGAAGGAATCAATAGCAGAATAACTGAGGCAAAAGAACAGATAAGTGACCTGGAAGATAAAATAGTGGGAATAACTACTACAGAGCAAAATAAAGAAAAAAGAATGAAAAGAATTGAGGACAGTCTCAGAGAACTCTGGGGCAACATTAAATGCACCAACATTCAAATTGTAGGGTCCCAGAGGGAATGAGAAAATATTTGAAGAGATTATAGTTGAAAACTTCCCTAATATAGGAAAGGAAGTAGACAATCAAGTCCAGAAGTGCAGAGAGTCCCATACAGGATAAATCCAAGGAGAAACATGCCAAGACACATACTAATCAAACTATCAAAAATTAAATACAAAGAAAAAATATTAAAAGCAGCAAGGAAAAAGCAACAAATAACATACAAGGGAATCCCCGTAAGGTTAACAGCTGATTTTTCAGCAGAAACTCTGCAAGTCAGAAGGGAGTGGCAGGACATATTTAAAGTGATGAAAGGGAAAAACCTACAACCAAGATTACTCTACCAAACAAGGATCTCATTCAGATTCGATGGAGAAATTAAAACCTTTACAGACAAGCAAAAGCTAAGAGAATTCTGCACCACCAAACCAGCTTTACAACAAATGCTAAAGGAACTTCTCTAGGCAGGAAACACAAGAGGAGGAAAAGACCTACAATAACAAACCAAAAACAATTTAAAAAATGGTAATAGGAACAAACATATCAATAATTACTTTAAATGTAAATGGATTAAATGCTTCAACCAAAAGACATAGACTGGCTGAATGGATACAAAAGCAAGACCCATATATATGTTGTCTACAGGAGACCCAATTCAGACCTAAGGACACATACAGACTGAAAGTGAAGGGATGGAAAAAGATATTCCATACAAATGGAAATCAAAAGAAAGCTTGAGTGGCAATTCTCATATCAGACAAAATAGGCTTTAAAATAAAGACTATTACAAGAGACAAAGAAGGACAGTACATTATGATCAAGGGATCAATCCAAGAAGAAGATATAACAATTGCAAATATTTATGCACCCAACATAGGAGCACCTCAGTACACAAGCCAAATGCTAAAAGCCATAAAAGGGGAAATTGACAGTAACACAGTAATAGTAGGGGACTTTAACACCCCACTTTCACCAATGGACAGATCATCCAAAATGAAAATAAATAAGGAAACACAAGCTTTAAATGACACATTCAACAAGATGGACTTAATTGATATTGAGAGGACATTCCATCCAAAAAAACAGAATACACTTTCCTCTCAAGTGCTCATGGACCATTCTCCAGGATAGATCATATCTTGGGTCCCAAATCAAGCCTTGGTAAATTTAAGAAAATTGAAATTGTATCAAGTATCTTTTCTGACCACAACACTATAAGACTGGATATCAATGACAGGAAAAAAACTGTAAAAAATACAAACACATGGAGGCTAAACAATACACTACTAAATAACCAAGAGATCACTGAAGAAATCAAAGAGGAAATCAAAAAATACCTAGAAAAAAATGACAACAAAAACACGATGATCCAAAACCTGTGGGATGCAGCAAAAGCAGTTCTAGGAAGGAAGTTTATACCAATACAATCCTACCTCAAGAAATATCTCAAATAAACAACCTAACCTTACACCTAAAGCAATTAGAGAACGAAGAACAAAAAAACCCCGAAGTTAGCAGGAGGAAAGAAATCATAAAGATCGAATCAGAAATAAATGAAAAAGAAATGAAGGAAATGATAGCCAAGATCAATAAACTAAAAGCTGGTTCTTTGAGAAGATAAACAAAATGGATAAACCATTAGCCAGACTCATCAAGAAAAAAAGGGAAAAGACTCAGATCAATAGAATTAGAACTGAAAAAGGAGAAGTAACAACTGAAACTGCAGAAATACAAAGGATCATGAGAAATTACTACAAGAAACTATATGCCAATAAAATGGACAACCTGGAAGACATGGACAAATTCTTAGAAAAGCACAACCTTCTGAGACTGAACCAGGAAGAAATAGAAAATATAAGCAGACCAATCACAAGCAGTGAAATTGAAACTGTGATTAAAAATCTTCCAACAGGGCTTCCCTGGTGGCGCAGTGGTTGAGAGTCTGCCTGCCAATGCAGGGGACACGGGTTCGAGCCCTGGTCTGGGAAGATCCCACATGCCGCAGAGTGACTGGGCCCGTGAGCCACAACTACTGAGCCTGCGCGTCTGGAGCCTGTGCTCCGCAACAAGAGAGGCTGCGAAGGTGGGGGGCCCGTGCACCACGATGAGGAGAGGCCCCCGCTCTCCGCAAATGGAGAAAGCCCTCGCACGGAGACGAAGACCCAACACAGCCAAAAATAAATATAAATAAATAAATAAATTTATTTAAAAAAAAAAAATCTTCCAACAAACCAAAGCCCAGGACCAGATGGCTTCACAGGGGAATTCTATCAAACATTTAGAGAAGAGCTAACACCTATCCTTCTCAAACTCTTCCAAAATATAGCAGAGGGAGGAACACTCCCAAACTCATTTTACGAGGCCACCATCACCATGATACCAAAACCAGACAAAGATGTCACAAAAAAAGAAAACTACACTGCAGTATCACTGATGAACATAGATGCAAAAATCCTCAACAAAATACTAGCAAACAGAATCCAACAGCACATTAAAAGGATCATACACCATGATCAAATGGGGTTTATCCCAGGAATGCAAGGATTCTTCAATATACGCAAATCAATCAATGTGATACACCATATTAACAAATTGAAGGATGAAAACCATATGATCATCTGAATAGATGCGGAAAAAGCGTTCGACAAAATTCAACACCCATTTATGATAAAAACCCTCCAGAAAGTAGGCCTAGAGGGAACTTACCTCAACATAATAAAGGTCATATATGACAGACCCACAGCCAACGTTGTCCTCAATGGTGAAAAACTGAAACCATTTCCACTAAGATCAGGAACAAGACAAGGTTGCCCACTCTCACCACGACTATTCACGATAGTTTTGGAAGTTTTAGCCACAGCAATCAGAGAAGAAAAAGAAATAAAAGGAATCCAAATCGGAAAAGAAGAAGTAAAACTGTCACTGTTTGCAGATGACATGATACTATACATAGGGAATCCTAAAGATGCTACCAGAAAACTACTAGAGCTAATCAATGAGTTTGGTAGAGTAGCAGGATACAAAATGAATGCACAGAAATCTCTTGCATTCCTATACACTAATGATGAAAAATCTGAAAGAGATATTAAGGAAACACTCCCATTTACTATTGCAACAACAAGAATAAAGTACCTAGGAATAATCCTACCTAAGGAGACAAAAGACCTGTATGCAGAAAACTATAGGACACTGATGAAAGAAATTAAAGACGATACAAACAGATGGAGAGATATACCACATTCTTGGACTGGAAGAATCAACGCTGTGAAAATGACTGTACTACCCAAAGCAATCTACAGATTCAGTACAATCCCAATCAAACTACCAATGACATTTTTCACAGAACTACAACAAAAAAATTCACAATTTGTATGGAAACACAAAAGACCCCAAATAGCCAAAGCAATCTTGAGAAAGAAAAATGGATCTGGAGGAATCAGGCTTCCTGACTTCAGACTATACTACAAAGCTACAGTCAGCAAGACAGTATGGTACTGGCACAAAAACAGAAATACAGATCAGTGGAACAGGATAGAAAGCCCAGAGATAAACCCACACACATATGGTCACCTTATCTTTGATAAAGGAGGCAAGAATATACAATGGAGAAAAGACAGCCTCTTCAATAAGTGGTGCTGGGAAAACCGGACAGCTCCATGTAAAAGAATGAAATTAGAACACTCCCTAACACTGTATACAACAATAAACTCAGAATGGACTAAAGACCTAAATGTAAAGTCAGACACTATCAAACTCTTAGTGGAAAACATAGGCAGAACACTCTATGACATAAATCACAGCAAGATCCTTTTTGACCCACCTGCTAGAGAAATGGAAATAAAAACAAAAATAAACAAATGGGACCTAATGAAACTTAAAAGCTTTTGCACAGCAAAGGAAACCATAAACAAGACCAAAAGACAACCCTCAGAATGGGAGAAAGTGTTTGCAAATGAAGCAGCTGACAAAGGATTAATCTCCAAAATATACAAGCAGCTCATGCAGCTCAATATCCAAAAAACAAAGAACCCAATCCAAAAATGGGCAGAAGACCTAATTAGACATCTCTCCAAAGAAGATATACAAATTGCCAACAAACACATGAAAGGTTGCTCAGTATCGCTAAACATTAGAGAAATGCAAATCAAAACTACAATGAGGTGTCACCTCACAGTTGTCAGAATAGCCATCATCAAAAAATCTACAAACAATAAATGCTGGAGAGGGTGTGGAGAAAAGGAAACCCTCTTGCACTGTTGGTGGGAATGTAAATTGATAATAGCTACTATGGAGAGCAGTATGGAGGTTCCTTATAAAACTAAAAATAGAACTACCATACAACCCAGCAATCCCACTATTGGGCATATACCCTGAGAAAACCATAATTCAAAAAGAGTCATGTACCACGATGCTCATTGCAGCACTATTTACAATAGCCAGGACATGGAAGCAACCTAAGTGTCCATCGACAGATGAATGGATAAAGAAGATGTGGCACATATATACAATGGAATATTACTCAGCCATAAAAAGAAACGAAATTGAGTTATTTGCAGTGAAGTGGAAGGACCTAGAGTCTGTCATACAGAGTGAAGTAAGTCAAAAAGAGAAAAACAAATACCGTATGCTAACACATAATATATGGAATCTAAAAAAAAAAAAATGGTTCTGAAGAACCTAGGGGCAGGACAGGAATAAAGGCGCAGACGTAGAGAATGGACTTGAAGACATGGGGAGGGGGAAGGGTAAGCTGGGACGAAGTGAGAGAGTGGCATGGACATATATACACTACCAAATGTAAAATAGATAGCTAGTGGGAAGCAGCCGCATAGCACAGGGAGATCAGCTCGGTGCTTTGTGACCACCTAGAGGGGTGGGATAAGGAGGGTGGGAGGGAGATGCAGGAGGGAGGGGATATGGGGATATATGTATGTGTATAGCTGATTCACTTTGTTATACAGCAGAAACTAACACACCATTGTAAAGCACTTATACTCCAGTAAAGATGTTTTTAAAAATTAGTAATTAATTTTAAAAAAGAAAAAGAAGAAAAGAAACTTGTACATGAATGTTTATAGTAGCATGATTCATAATAGACAGAAAGTGGAAACAACCCAAATTTTTGTCAGCTGATACATGGGATAAACAAAATGTGATATATCAATATAATGGAATATTGTTCAGCAATAAAAAGGATGAAGTACTGATACATGCTACAACATGGATGAACCTCAAAAACATGCTAAGTGAAAGAAGCCAGACACAAAAGGCCACATATCATATGATAATATATATGTGAACTGTCTCAAATAGGCAAATCTGTAAAGACAGAAATTCTCTGGTTGCCAGGGGCTGGGAGAAACGGGGACTAGAGAGTGACAGCTAATGGGTATGTGGTTTTTTGGGGGGCAGTGATGAAAATGTTCAGGAATTAAATAGTGATGTTTGCAACTTTCTGAATATACTAAAAATCACCAAATTGTATGCTTTAAAAGGGTGAATTTTATGGCATGTGAGTTATAGTTCAATAAAATAATGTTTAAGAAAAATAAAATAGAATCTATTTAGCTAAGACACTAGAATTAAGATTTTTAACAAGTTAAAGTCTAATTTTTCACTTAATTCTGTAATTATGTATGTATTTTAAAAGAGTACGTTTTGATAAAAAGATGTGAATCAGGACATAGGAAATTATAAGTAACCATGTAGGTGTATCTCCACAGCCTTTTTTTTTTTTTTTTTTTTTAGTGAAAATTTGGGACATTTTAAAACTTACATAGGAAACAATTTGCTTCTATTATTAGAGTTTGGCTTTATATTTTTAATTTTTGTGCTACTTCTGGAATTGTTACCTTTTTGAAAATGGTCAGCTATCATTCTAATGGCTTTCAGACAGTTTTAAATGAGTGTTTACATGAAGTGTGCTTGTGTGTGTTTTCTCAAGTAAGCTGTCGTCTCCAGATCCCAATTTATGATGTATAAGTGGTTTAAGTATGTTCTAGAGTAATATAAGCAGTATTAATAGATCTAATTCCCCCCTTTATGATTTCCCTTTCTCCTGTCCTTGCTCCCTTCCCACCCCTGGACTTTATTCTTCAAAATATAAAATGGGATGAGAGTGTAATACTTTGTTTTTAATTAATTCTTTCAGTAAGCATTATTTAGCATCTACTATGTGTCAAGGTACTGTGCTAAGGTTAATGATACAGAAAAAAATGAACTTCTAAAAAATAAATAATAAAATGAAAAAAAAATGATACATCTAGAACTACTCTTGAAACAGTTAAGAAGGGAATTCCCTGGCGGTCCAGTGGTTAGGATTCCGGGCTTTCACTGCTGGGGGCCTTGGTTTGATCCCTGGTCAGGGAACTAAGATCCCACAGGCCCCATGGCGTGGCCAAAAAAAAAAGAAAGAGTTAAGAAGGCATTTAACTCAGATAAGGGAGGTCAGGCAGGACTTGTTTTTACCATCAATGTAATTAGAAGGTTGATCATTGAAACCAGGTTATATCTGTTATACGTTTTTAGAGAGCAAGTAGAGCTCATGCTTGGTTGGCCCTTAGCACATCTCACAACTACATAAGCACAGAAAAACATCTCGAGAAAAGCAATAGGGATTTGTCCCCAAGACATATGTGTGTAAACCAGAAATCTTTTTTTTTTTTTTTCCAGTTGGCATGAATACAAGCTTTACAGGTGCAGAGACGTTAAATGAAAATTTGGTTTCTGCTTCCTTGACTGCTTAACATATTGAAAACCTTTTAAACCATCACAGCTTTTAGGGGTTTGCTTCCCTTAATATACTTACTAGATTTTTAAAAACTACCATTGTGAACTTAAAGGAATTACTGTTTTTATTGGTATTTTTAAAGAAACAAGTTCTCTTTACATTGCTTTCTACAGGACTGATGCTGTAAGCCATCCGGATTCTCTGCCACACTCCAGCCTCTCCCCCAGAAACTCCAACCCTACATCTCCCCACAATCCAACATTTTGAAGGTTATCCCCAGGCATAGAAGGAGGCCTTAAGGACCCTGCATTTTGTTACTTTTGCATCCATCCTGATGGCTGGTGCCTGGGCCATCTCCATTGCTTAATAATTTTGAATATCACCCTGACTTTCTGCCTATAACGTAAATTATTACTATTTTAACTATGTTTGTGTTCTGCCAGCTACAGTATCAAATAGCTCTAGCTCACGTGCCATTGCTTCTCTGTGTAGAACCAAAATTCAGAGTTTTATTATTTTCTGAATAACTCAGAATACCATCATACTCTAACTCCCAGTGGTCTCCTAAACCATACTGGTTTTTTTGTTTATTTCTCTCAGTGTTGATGGTTTGGCCTAAGTTCTGTGTTCTCTTATTGTTCCTTCCAGTTCGCTTTGCACCTTATAGGCCTCCAGATATCTCCCTGAAGCCGCTGCTCTTTGAAGTGCCCAGCATCACTACAGAGTCAGTGTTTGTTGGCCGGGATTGGGTTTTCCACGAAATAGATGCTCAACTTCAAAGTTCAAATGCCAGCGTGAACCAAGGAGTAGTGATCGTGGGAAACATTGGGTTCGGCAAAACCGCCATCATCTCCAGACTGGTGGCCCTCAGCTGCCATGGAACACGGATGAGACAGATCGCCTCAGACAGCCCACACGCCTCCCCCAAACGTATGTATCCCTTTTTAAAGAACTCCATGCGGTGGGATAGGGAGGGTGGGAGGGAGACCCAAGAGGGAGGAGATATGGGGATATATGTAAATGTATAGCTGATTCACTGTGTTATAAAGCAGAAACTAACACACCATTGTAAAGCAGTTATACTCCAATAAAGATATTTTTTTTAAAAAACCACTAAAAAAATTTTTTTTAAAATAAAGAACTCCATGCTTCATTGCTCTGAAATTTTTTCTGGCATCTTTGTATTAAGTCTTATATCCTTTCATTTTCTGATCTGCAGAACCTGACTGGCATGTGAGGACCATTAACTCAGAGTTGAGGGAAAGAATGTAATACTCTGTTGACATTTAACCCACATATCCAACAGTCACCTGAGTGTGACCGAAAAAACCTTTCTCTCAGAATAAATGTATGCCTCTTCCCTCCTGACTGCCTGGCTGGTCTGTCCTTTGGATAATGACTACAGCAATTGCCTATAAGAGCTTGTTTGCATCCATCACTGTCAGCTTTTGCTCAGCCTGTGTGCAGGCTTCCTGTTCACGCCGGCACAGTCTGTTTGCGGCCTTCATTTCCTTGCAATCGATGTCAGTGTTGCACTGCTTGGGCTTGAACTTCTTTGTGTCCTTGAAGGGTTTCTCCTGCTTCCTTGTGAAAAGATGCTGAGATCTCATATATATTTATGCTTCTTTCATCACAGGCAGGGTGCAGCTTAATGATCGCCATCAGGATCCTGTTTATTTGTTTTTAAAATACTTATATGGTCCTTAGTACCAGGCACTCTCTAAGAGATTAACAAATATTAATTCATCCAACCCTCTTATCTTATCTCTTTCAGTGAGGTAGTTCCTGTTATCTTCCTTTCACAGATAAGTGGTTTAAGGCTCAGAGAGGTTAAGTAAGCCTCCCAGGTTTCATAGCCAGTAAATAGTGAAACTAGAATTTGAGCCTAAGCAGTCTGGTTTCAGAGGCCAGTGTCATCCATTTTGCCGTGCTCCCTCTCCTTATTGATGGAACTCACTTGAGTAAAGGAGATAAAAAGAAATGTATAGGGGTTCTTCCTATGCACATTATATGTATCGAACCAGTCTACCTGGCTTCTGCTAGTTATAAGAGAACAAAAAGAAACTATTGCCCTGCTAGTCCAAATCAATAATCTAGCTCACCACAGATTTCCAGACAACAACTACTAGAAATGGTTTGTTTGGGATCACAGTATTTTAGTTACAGAGTCTATCACGGTGCTGTGGGAACTCAACAGGAACTCACTGAACACCCTCCAAACATCCTGGCTTCCTGTTGAAATTAATTCCTGTTTCATGTCATTAAGTAGGCAGATTGCCTCTGGTAAACTTACGGATATCTGACACGTAGAAGAACTAGTGTCTAGAAGGAAAACTGGTTGGATCAAGAGTCCCATTTGCCAGGGTATGGTAAGAATTGGTATGGAAGAATTCATGTGTTAAGAGCAGTATCATGCTTAGTTTCTGGATGAAGTTTTTCTGAGGTAGGTTGGCATAATGTCATGGGAATCAAGAGCCCACAGTTTGGCCCCAGCGCTCAAACTGACTATACTTTGTAACCTTGAGAATTTTACTTTAATTCTTTAGACCTCGGTTTTTGTCATCTGTAAAATAAGTCAGTGGGATTAGGTGATCTTTAAGATTCATTCCTATGCTAAAATTCTGTGATTCTAAGATGTCTGCATGGTTGAAAGTAACTTTTCATACCTATTCCAGTATTTTCGTTAGAGTGCTTAAGTATCACACCAGACTACTTCTTATCTGAGTAATCCAAGAGGTTAACTATTTGAGTGTGTCAGAAAGAAAACCAGCTAGGTAATAGTCTCTCTGACTCCTCTATATATCAGTCACTGTTGCAGATAACAGATGGTAGAATCATGGCTCAAGGGCAAGAAGAGCTGCTTTCTCTGAAAGCACAGGTGCCTGGAAGTGCCCCCTCTAAGCCGGGGAGAGCAGGAGTTAACAGAAAACAGCCCATGTGCTCCCCAAAGCAGAGGTCCTTTAAAGATAGTTCATTAAGTTATTCTCTAACATCCATTGCCTTTTACCTCCAGAGAAACTCTAAAAATACCCCATTCATGTGATAAATGTCCACAGGTCAAGACTATAGATTTGGCCTGATAGTTAACTTAGAAAACTTGAAAAGGTGTTAAAGGAGATCGAGTATGTGGCCAGGTATTTATCAGAATTACACAGAACCAGCATTGCCTTGTCGTAATTTGACGTAATAATTTTTGTTGTCAGCTTTGATGTCCAAACTACATTCCACCTCTGCCGTCTTAACCGAACCACTTAAGAATGGTCAAGAATAAGTGGTTGATGTCATTTACTGGTATTTAAATATTAACTCTGAAAAGCAAAATCAAATCTTGAAATTACCCCAATAGCTACACACATCTGTAAAATTTTCATTTTCTGTTATGCAAATGATTAATAATAAAATCTAACTTCAGTTTGTTTTAGAACTGGCTCTCTCATTAAATTTTCTATTTTTGAGGACGAATGTTTTGTCTTTCTTGTATTATGCTCACGAGGTTTTGGTTAAAGCTTTTCAAGTATTAGGACTCAAAAATGTTACTTTTAAAAAATATCAATGATCTGTATGTTTCTATTTTATATTTCTGTTATTTCTGTAAACAAATATGAACTGAATATATCTTAACCAATTTAAAGATATTTCTTTGAGGAAAAAAAAAAAAGAATAAGTGGTTGATAAAGAACAAGCTGTTTTTCGGCATTGATCTGTTACTGTATGAGCCGGCCCTGGAAATGTTACTGGCAGTAGCAGAATTTTTTTCATTAGTGAATAAGAATGATGTCTATCGAGAGAGAGTTGGCTTAATTTTTTACAGTTTAATTTACATTCAGCTTTGATAGGTGTATTTGGGATCCCACTGGCCTTCCCAAACCTAAGTCAGTGATGCAGTTGTAGTAGTAATGAAAATAGGTGGAAGATTATTGGAGCTCCCCACTTCCGTTTCTGCATCCTGTGTCATTCTTTCTTCTGTCCCTGACTCCTCCACGCTGAGCAGCGCTGCTGTGGAAGACGTGAGCAGTCTAGCCTGCAGCACTGCATTGCCTGGCTCTGTCCTTCCCCCACAGACACCCAGCCCCCAGCCGCCCCCTCCTTGTCATTTCCCTGGGAAGGCACAGAGAAACTGTCAAGGCAGGCACTAGCCTGTCATCCTGCTGTCCACCTACACCCCTTCCCAAACCTGACTCCCCCATCAATCTCTACCACCACCGTCACCACCCACCCCCCAACACATACGTACAAAGAACAGAAACATTTTGTGAAAATGGACCTGTTGTGTAATCCAGGCATTATTACATTAACTACAAGTATACTCAGTACAGTAGTTAGGGAAGTTCGGTCTAATACAAGACTGTATTTTCCTATCACTGAAAGTCTCAGTGTAGTTGCTGTTTGGATTTGACATTTGCCAACAGCTGCCATGCCCCCAAATAGCTGTTCAGTGAGTAACCCCTACCCTCCCCACTCTGCTCCTTCCAGAAGTCTGTGTTGCCTTTTTGCTGTGCATACTGACTGCTCCTCCCTATTAACTTTTATTTCTACTGTCCTCTGAATACCAAGCAGAAAGTAAAGACACCCAGACAAAAAGGAGGGCCTCTCCAAAAGGGAACAGCTAGAAGACAGAAGGTACTCAGACAGTAATTCGCCACAAAACCAGATAAGGGGGAGTGGGGTAGACAGAGGGAGTGAACAACAGGCATGATACAGTGACAGTCACTGAACTTTACTGCGCACATTTCTTCAGTCTTTTTCACTGCCGTCTCCCACACCTACCCTCCTACAGTTTATTCAGAACTCTATGCAGTGGCCAGGGAATTTACTTTGCCAGTTGGATGGAAGAAGTCTCAATTAAGTCCTACTGGTAGGGAGTTAAATGAGAACTATTTTCCCCTATTTCTTCTCCTTTTCAGTAGCTATTGACCCTCAAATAACAGTCTACTTATTTTGTACCCATTTTTAAAATATGGTCTGTATTTATAAATAGAGCCTATAATTTCTAGTAGTAGTTAAGATGTTACCTAAATAACATGAACGAATGGAATATTTAAGAAACAGCTTTATTAAGCTACAATTCACGTACCGTATAATTCACCCATTTAAATGGTTCAATTCACTGCTTTTTAGTGTATTTACTGAGTTGTGCAGCAATCACCATAATCTTAGAACTTTTTCATTCCCCCCCTAAAAGAAATCCCATGCCCATTAGCAGTCAGTCTTCATTTCCCCCCTAAGTCCCTATCTCTACCCCTAGGTAACCACTAATCTGCTTTTTGTCCCTATGGATTTCTGTCTTCTGGGCATTTCAAATAAATAGAATCATATACTATATGGTCTTTTGTAACTGGCTTCTTTGAGTGAGTGTAACATTTCAAGGGTTATCCATGTTGTAACATATATTGGTATTTCATTTCTTTTTATTGTTGAGTAATGTTCCATTGTGAGGCTGTACCACCTTTTATCCATTCATCAGTTGATGGACATTTGAGTTGTTTCCGCTTTGGGGCTATTATGAATCTTGCTTCTTTGAACATTTGTGTACAAGTTTTTACGTGGACATATGTTTTTAATTCTCTTGGGTACATACCCCTAGGAGTAGAATTTGCTGGATCAAAGAACAAACGGGATTTAACCAGTCTTTCTTTAGTTCAGAGTTTTATGATTATCTGATGCAAACATCTCATCTTTTTAATACAGATGTGGATGCCACCAGAGAGCTGCCACTCACACAGCCACCTTCAGCCCACTCATCCATCGCCAGTGGAAGCTGCCCAGGAACTCCAGAAATGCGGAGGCGGCAGGAGGAGGCCATGCGGAGACTAGCCTCGCAGGTACAATAGGATTCTCAGGTTGCGGGCATGCTAGTTCCATTTTAACATCAAGGGGGCAATGGTAGGGAGACCCCTGGTGAAGTGAACAAAAGTATGTACAGGTGGACCATGAGAACATGGAGAAAAGTTTCTCTGTCTTTGCTGTTCCTAGAAAAATACTTCGTTATTATGGAATCAGAACCTTATTGTTGGAACGGCCCTTAGAAATAACCAAAGTCCCACAATGAATAGATAAGGAAATTGAGACTCAAAGAAGTTGTATGATTTACCCAAGATCACAGTAGAAGTAATCAATAGCTTTGTATTTTCATTCCTAGCTCAAAACTCTTCCTGCTCTACCGCACTATCCATAACTTCTTTATATGTTTGCATTTTAATTTTCTATTTTTATCAAAGTAACATATATACACAGTTTAGGAAATCAAATAATGTTCAAAGACTTATAATAAAATCCAGAAATTCTTTTCCCCTCCTGAGCCCACCCTCTCCCCAAAGGCATCTACTTTCAACATTTGGAGATGTTTCTCTGATCTTTACCTCCATGTTTCATATACTGCTATAACTTTTTTGATCAGTTTTGTACATTATCTATTGCTTCTTATTACGGATGATGAAAATGTTAGCTCTTTCACTTTCCTTCCTCCCTCTACCATCTCAGTGCAGTTATATCATGAGTTTAGTCTGAATCCATGTTATAGTATTTTCAGTATTAATACTACACAAATATGGTTCACTGTGGAACCAAGGATAACATTTTCTTCTTGAGCAGTTTTGTTTTTCCTGGGTTGTGAAATGCCTCATTGTAAAATTTGCTTATTTTTCTTCAAAACTGTAGCTGTCATTCCATAAGCCTTAATGCTTTGTAAAATGCCTCTCAATACAGTTTTCCACATCAGTTACATTTTTCCCCTCCTGGAAATCCTAGAGCTCTCCATCGAGCTAATCTGGACCTAGGATGCTCTCAAGTCTTACCACCTACTTGTTATCCTGGAAATTCCTGTTACTTCCCTTTTGTGTTTGATCCCATGTCATGGTCTTTCTTGATTGTATGCCTTATTTTGACGGAGCACGTCCTCTGGTAGCTTCCTAAGAAAGAATGCGTAGGAGGTAAGTTTTTTGAGACTTAATGTTCCTAAAAGCATCTTTATTCCATTCTCATACATTACTCTTTGTTTGACATAATATAATTCTAGGTTAAAAATTATTTTCCTTCAGAATTTTGAAGGCATCCATCTTGAACTTCCAGTATTACTATTAAATAATATGGTACTATTCTTTTTCCTAATTCTTTATATATACCTTTTTTCTCTCCAGAAGCTTTTAGAATCTTCTTTTTATCACCACTGTTCTTGGGTCTTTTTTTCATATTCTGTCGGTACCTAGTGAGCCCTGGAGATATTTTTTGATTCAGGGAAATGCTTCTGTAGTATTTATTGAAAATTTTCTCACCACCACTTCCTCTGTTCTCTCCTTCTACAACTCCTTTTAGTCAAAAATTAGATTTCCTATATTGTTACTCTTCTTAACTTTTCTGTTTCCTATATTTCTGTTTTCCTATTTGTTTTATCCACTTTTAGGAGATTTCCTCAACATTACCTTTCAATCCTTTCACAAAAAAATTTTTTGGCTATCATAGTTTTAATTTTCAATAGGTCCTTTTTTCCCCCAGTTGTTCCCTTCTTTTTTTTTTAATTGAGACTTTTTTTTTTCTTGGCTGCGTTGGGTCTTCATTGCTGCACACGGGCTTTCTCTAGTTGCAGCGAACGGGAGCTACTCTTCGTTGTGGTGCACGGGCTCCTCATTGCGGTGGCTTCTCATTGCGGAGCATGGGCTCTAGGCACGTGGGTTTCAGTAGTTGTGGCGTGCAGACTCAGTAGTTGTGGCTCACGGGCTCTGGAGCACAGGCTCAGTAGTTGTGGTGCACGGGCTTAGTTGCTCCATGGCATGTGGGATCTTCCCAGACCAGGGATCGAACCCGTGTCCCCTGCATCGGCAGGCAGATTCTTAACCACTGCGCCACTAGGGAAGCTGAGATTTTTTTTTTTTTGATTTTAGTTTTTGGCAGCACTGCATGGCATGTGGGATCTTAGTTCCCTGACCAGAGATTGAACCCAAGCCCCCTGCATTGGAAGCACAGAGTCTTAACCAGTGGACCACCAGGGAAGCCCCTGTTCCCCTCTTTTTTATAGCATACTGTTTTTGTTTTATAGATGCAGTATGTTCTCTTATCTCTTCCTTAATAGTTAGGCACCGAAAAACTGATGGAAGCTTGTATGTATGGAGAGCTTAACTATAGAGCATTAAGATGACCCACCAGCCTTTATGGGAAAACCCAAAAGTCAGTGTCCATAAGTTTTTTCCTTGCACTGTTCATCTTTTCTAGCAAAGAATCCACCAATTTCCTGGAGGGTGTATAACCTGGTCGCCAACATTCTGGAGCTAGTAGGAGAAGGTGGCAGAGCTTCATCGTTTAGGTTGCAGCCTTTTACCTAAGCCCCTTGTTTTCAGTCCTGCACCTGATCCTCACCTACTCTGTGTCTGGTGTTCCTAAGCCTAGATTCTCTGGTTTAGTTTCTCTAGTGATTTTAATTTCTCTTTCCTGTGGGTTTTGGGGAAGGTAGTCACCTGGCTGGGCAGGATAGGGATGGATATCTGGGAATCTAACTGCTCTTTTTATAAACTTCAAATAATTTCTGTGTTTGCAACTTCCTTCCTCACCCCCATCTTCCATAGTACCTGGTGCTTCTAACTCCTATGCTTTTCTGAGGTTTGACAGATGATTTGGCTCATTCCTGTTGTTAACCCCAGCAGGCATTTGTTTCACTTTCTTCTGTCTGTTAGGTTATTTAATCCTACATCCACTTTCCATCTTTATATATTATAATCTAAGATTAGAGATAGATATTCCTAATCAATGGAGTTTGCATTTCTCTTTCTTATTCTCCTTATTTTTGAGGATTTTAAGGAGAAGTATAGAGTGCAGAATGCCTGTCTCCAGTATCTAAAGAAATCTCTTGTCATGGTTAATTAGTAATGAGGAACAGGGAGCCATCTTCAGTGTCATAAGGTTCTAATTTCCTCATAGCAATCCTGTCCAGCTTACAGCCAGAAACAGCATGTTTCCCCCAAATACGTTTTCAATTGTCCCCACTTATTGGTACACATCCATTTATAAATGGGCTTCTGAAAACAGTCTGAGATTTCCCTTATATTCATTGCTAACTCAGTGCAACTTTAAAAGACATCTTTGGGGGACTTCCCTGGTGGCGCAGTGGTTAAGAATCCGCCTGCCAATGCAGGGGACACGGGTTTGATCCCTGGTCCAGGAAGATCCCACATGCCACAGAGCAACTAAGCCCGTGTGCCACAACTACTGAGCCTCTGCTCTAGAGCCTGCGAGCCACAACTACTGAGCCTGTGCACCACAACTACTGAGCCCACACACCGCAACTACTGAAACCTGCACGCTCTAGGGCCCGCGTGCCGCAACTACTGAAGCCCACACACCTAGAGCCCATGCTCTGCAACAAGAGAAGCCCGCACACCGCCACGAAGAGTAGCCCCCACTCGCTGCAACTAAAGAAAGCCCGTGCACAGCAACGAAGACCCAGTGGAGCCAAAAAAAAAGAAAAAAAGACATCTTTGTTTTACTTTTCCAAATATTCCATGTAAGCTGACTCCTGCCTCTTCTTTAGAACAATCAGAATAACTGTCATCTTAGAGATACACAAATGCTGAAGAGCTTTCATCATCACAGTCATTTATTTATTCATTTAGAATATATGCTTGGAATGCCTATAACACAAGATTGAAGTTAAAGCAGTGAACAAGACAGGCACAATCCCTGCTGTTATGTAGCCCACATTTTTGTGGTGGGAAAAGGCCAGTTAACAAACAAATATGTAATATGTCAGATGGTGATGAGTGCTAAAAAGAAAGTCTCCCCATGTTGTCACTTCTTAGCCTCTCTCTCATCAAGAGAAAAAGTCCCAAGATGTTTATGTTCAATATTTGGAAAATGTTATTTATTTTTAGTAGGTAATTAGTGACTATACTTACTTGAAAAGTGATCACATTTTCAATTCCATGGTTATACCTTCCTTAAGCAAAATATAAATAAATGTCTTTTGTACCTAGAAATGGGATATTTTTAAATTTATATTAAATATTATATAAGAAATGGCCCTTTAGATTAAAATTGATGTTTAGTTCAATATTTGGAAAATGTTAAATATTATAAGTGAGAAATTAGTGATTATTTACACTTACTCAAGGAACATATTTAAAATTTCACACTTATTTCTAACTTAAGCAAAATATAAATACATCTGTTCACACCTAGAGATGGGATATTGTGAAGTTTACACTAAACAAAAAAAATCTAAAACAAATGGCCCCTTAGATTAAAATTGAATATTATCCCAGTAATTGTGCCACAGGTCTCAGTTCAAGTGCAAGTGTGTGCTGTAGAAGCGTAGAGCAGAAGCCAACAATCTTGCTTCTCATCTGTAACAAACTGGTAAGCAGAAATTATCTTTTCAGACCAGTTAGTATTTTGATAAAGTAAGCTAATATATGAGAATTAAAAGTATCCTTGAAAAACTTCGTGATTTGCTAGCCAGAGTTCTTAGTGTTGGTTCTTGTATATCATTAATTATCATTGGTATTTCGTAGTATGCTTGCTGCTTCTTATGCTTCTTCATAATTGAGAACATTGAAGAGTTCTTGTCACAACTTTAGAGCAATTTTATTTATTGAAGAAACACTTCCCACTTGAAGTAACAGGTTTTGCTAGGTGTACATCTCTTAAATGTATTTCCAGTTAATCTTACATGTTCTGAAGTATAATCACAGTAGAGCGGTGCAAAGATCTCATTCGGGGCCTTTCCTGGGTGTGTGACTTTATAACAACCATAGATTTTCCAGGCTTTCGGTCTGTTGCCACCAAGTGATCATACATGCAGAATTCTCCAGACAAGGAGAGGCTGACTTCCATTTACTGAGGGCTTAATGTGTGTTGAGCTTAGTACTTTTTACATTATATTTGTTATTTCACTTCTTCATTCTTAAGCCTGTGAGGTGGTCATTATCATCCCCATTTTACAGATGAGGAAACTGTGCTTCAGTGATAGTTAATTTTCCCAAGGTCTTACTATTAGTAAATGGCAGAGCTAGGATACAGAGCCAGTATTCACCCCAATGAAGTGAGTCTTCTTCTTCTCCCCATTTTACAGATAAACAGAGGCTCTGAGGTTACACAACTTGCTGAGATAACTAGTACGTGACTTGAAACCAGATTTAAACTGAGGCAGGCAGGCTCCAGAGTCCATGCTTTTAACCACTGTGCTGCCTCTGTAGTGTGACAGGAAGGATTTTTGTTTAATGTTCTTTTGGAAAATCTATCTATAATTGAATGCGGCTTTAAAGTAAGGAAGTCATAATGAAGGGGCACCTTTCAGAAATTTTGCTGACCTAAAATTCTTCTTCAAAAAGTTTTTATGCAGGACTTCCCTGGTGGTCCAGTGGTCAAGACTTCACCTTCCAATGCAGGGGGTACGGGTTTGCTTAGCTTAGCTTCCCTGGTTGAGGAGCTAAGATCCCACACACCTTGCGGCCAAAAAACCAAAATATGAAACAGAAGCAATATTGTAACAGATTCAATAAAGACTTTAAAAACAGTCCACATCCAAAAAAAAGTCTTTAAAAAAAGTTTTTATGCAACTAGAAGCTCTTGTCACATTAGGTAAATTGTCCCTAGCTTAGTCCTTAGATTAAGAAGCTAATACATCTGAAATAAGCTAATTAGAGAAACCAGCTAATTTTAAGAAGTGTCACAGAGACACAAAAAGTAAAGGTTTTTTTCCCCCGAAGGAAATCTATGAAAGAAAAAAAACTGAAATGTCATCCTTGCCAAGAGACTAGTTCTGTACTAAATCAGGAGGATGTCAAGTGATATGGTTCCTGAGATTGTTGCTGCTACTGTTAAAGCTATCAGCCAAAGAAGTGATTGTTTCAGCAGTTCACACGTGTGTTGAGCATAATACAGAGACTTAAGCCACACATATACACATGGAGAGAGAAAAACAAAAAATGACAACAGTGAAGTATAAGATTTGGTTTGTGTTCCAGTTGGGTATTTTTTAAAAGATTTACATTTTAGGAGAAATGTGATCAGAACTAAACAAGTAACCTATAAATGATGTTTTATAAAATGTGTCTAGGGCTTTTTTCCTCTAAAAATTAACACTGAAATTTTATAGTGAGACCCAGATTGCATCTACATTCAGGATACTGAATATGGGAAACAACCTTATTTATTCCTTTGTCAATCTTATGTTTTTTATCTGTCTCCTCCACCAGAATGGGTCAGTATTTAAATTATTGTTCACCACTCTATCCCCAGCTCCTAGCACAATGCCTTGCACAGAAATATGTGTTAAATGAGTGACTAAATTGTAGTCTGTTCTCTATACTGAAGCCTGAGTAATCTTTCTAAAACGTATTTTTGTTCTTGCTACATAAAACCTGTCAATGGCTCCTCCTTGCCCTTAAATGGAATCCACACTCCCTTCTTGAAACATCACATGTATTAGCATAAAGGGCTTTTTACCTTTTATATCTAGCTCAGGTTTTCTCAGCCTCAGCACCATTGACATTTTGGGCCAGAGGATTCTTTGTTTGGGGCCGTCCTGTTTATTGTAGTATGTGTAGGAGTGTCCTTGGCCTTTACCCACTATCCAGTAGCATCTTCCCACCCCCGGTTGTGATGACCAAAGCTGTCTCCAGACGTTGCCAAGTGTCCCGTGGGGAGCAGAGCCACCCCAGATGAAAACCTCTGCTCTGTCTTATCTCCTACTACTCCCAGCTCACTTCCACTGTAGCTGCACTAAAACTGATTTCCTGAAAGTGTCAAGCTGTGTCTTGCCTGAGGGCCTTTGCACGTATTGCTTTCCTCTGCCTGGGACACTCCTGCGCCCGTTCACTCCACCTCATCCTTTAGATCTCAGCTTAAGTTTTACTTTCAAGAAGCCTTCTCTGGCTCTCCTAAGTTACTTAGATATGTTGTACCAATATCTTATATTTCCTCTCTCATAGTGCTTTTCCCCCATTTTTATTGAGATAGAATTGACATATAGCATTGTATTAGTTAAAGATGTACAGCATAATGATTTGATATGTGTCTATATTGTGAAACGATTACCACACTAAGTTTAGTTAATACCCATCAGCTCCCGTAGTTACAGAATTTTTTCTTGTGATGAGAACTTTTAAGATCTACTCTCTTAGCCACTTTCAACTATACAGCATAGTATTGTTAACTATAGTCACCGTGTTGTACAACATCACAATAATAATAATGTTGCAGACAACATCCACTGATGGATACTAAAAGTAGTGGGCAAAAATTTGTGGAGAAACAGGATTTGCATTCTCTCAAAGTATCTCCCCCAAGATATTTATTAGCTACAAAGGGTAAGATAGTAACTTTACAGTAGAGAAATGTAGAAGAAACCTTTATCTTAGCCAAGCGATCAAGGTCAGCATCACCAGTAACAGGACATGTCAACATCATGAACCCCATGACATGATGCACTGAGGATGACACAACATTGTTTTTGCGGTATTCTTGCCAAAAAGTCTCAGTTGGAATATGAGGAAAACATTAGACAAACCCACGTTGACTGATGTTCAACAAAATAACAGATCAGGACTCTTCAAAAGTGTCAAGGTCATGAAAGACAAAGACTGAGGAGCTCTTACAGACTACAGGAGTCTAAGGAGAAATGACAACTAAATGCAACATGGGGTCCTGGATAGAATGCTGGAACAGAAAAAGGTCATTAGTGGAAAACTGACAAAATTCAAATACTGCCTTTAGTTAATAGTGTTGTGCCAGTGTTATTTCCTGGTTTTGATAATTATGCTACAGTTATATAAAATGTTAAGGGAAGCTGGGTAAGGGATATACAGAAACTCACATCTTTTTTGCAACATTTAAGTCTAAAATTAGCTCAAAATAAAAAGTTTTTAAAAATAAATAACAGTCCTACTGACAAAAAAAAAGTTAGAGCTCCAAGCTGGAAAATTACTGAGGCCGAACCCAAGTCTGGAGCTATTCTTAGCTTCCAGCCCCAGGATGGGGATTAGAGTCAGAGTTGAGGGACAGGAGAAAAGGCAGAGAAAGTAGTTTTTGACACTGAGCCTCCAGGTCCCTAGAAACACGAAAAGCCAAAGTAACCGAAGTGTTGGAAGGGATGCGCTGAGTCAGAAATCAGTCAGGTGGTGGTGAGGGCGTTCAAGAAGTGATGAGAAGGAGGCAGGGAATAAGAATATGAGAGCAGACCTGAAGGAAGGTCAGTGGTAACATTAGAATTTAAGTAATGCAAATGCCAGTCATGATGTAAATTAAATTTTTATGTCCAAATGAGTTCCAGATATTCAAAGCTGCCTTTTCTTTATGTGAGATTAGCTTAATCCTGTCACAGATTATTCATTTGAAGTAGAAAAGAATCTTTAAAGAGTGAAGGCCTGGGACTTTTAACACAAGCCTGACAGGTTTGCTGCCATTCAATCATTTGATTAAGGCCTTTGATGAGGATTTTGCTTAGTTGTATCATTTCTTGTGTATAGCTTTAAATCAAAACCTCTTTATACCCAAGGTGATACTGACCTCCAGTCTTCTTTTGTTTTTTTTGTTTGTTTTTTTTTTGGTCTTTATAGTCTACAAACCTGGCCTTTTTTTTCTTCCCTCACAGCAGTAATCTAAAAGTTACTCGCCGTCGTCTTCAAAGAATTACTACAGTTTTGGTCATATAAGATATATTTTGGATAGAATTGTTTTAATCAAAAGTATAAAGATTTAACATAAGGAAAATGTGAGATGGAAAAAAATAACATAAGAAAAACATAGCTGAAAATGAAATTTCAACAAGTCATTGTTAGAGACAAGAGTTCACCAAGGAGAAAGGTTTTACCTACTGATTTATTGAGGGTGGACTAATTCTGAACCATTTCCAAGAAGTTGGAATAGTAGTGACTGAGTATGGGTGGCTGTGATGACTTCCTCAGAGCTGTAGGGAGTGATCTATTATCCATCACTGAACACTAGTACAATGAGAGAATGCAGGAAAAAACTGCATTCCCAGACTTGTTTCCTATTTGTATATGTAGGAAAAGTTGTAGATAATGTCAATAGACAATTTAGGGGAAGTACAAAGTGTTTTTGACAGATTGTGTGTACATTTACATACTATGTAGCTGCTTTGAAATGTCTAGTCGATGATCAGTTCTGAGTCAAACTACAGATTTCATGAAGATGTTGAAAGATCTTTCTGCCTGAATTCTTCCGAGGAATCGAGATTTTATATTTCGAATGCCTAAAATTTTTTTAAATTAAAAGAAAGAAAGGCAGCCACAGAAGGGGCAACTTTAGCAATGATCTTTGTTAGATAAAACCTCATACAGCCAAGAGCGCAGATGATTTTTAATGAAATCAGTAAAAGAACCCTCTTCCTAAATTTCAGAATTTTTATCTTCAAACTCCTATCCCGTTACTTTAGGTAAAGGGTAAGTTACAGCTGATTTGCTCAGCTGTGCTTTGCCTCGACCTGTGAAATCAATTGAGGTAAAATATGATGAAAGTTCATATTGATTCAGAGGTTTGCTGTTTGCTTTTTATAAAGTGGAGATTTGTGTCCTTGTGGGCATAACCATTGACATTCACTGTTCATGGAGAGCACAGATGGATTGCTGCCAGGTTTTCTCTTTGGGTTCCTTATGTTGTGCTTAAGGTCGGTAATAAAGCTGTAATCAATCTGTCTACAGAAAGGAGTGGAGATTTCTAAGTACACCTCCTCATTGCCAGTTCCACACTGTGCTCAGACATCATTGCTTCACTCACAAGCAATTCCTATCCTCAGCTTTACATGTGTAGTAACATTTCCTGTACTGTTCAGTTTTCTTAATGCTTAATGAGAACAATTTCAGGCGTTTTTTAAAAAGTGACATTTCCAGCATTTGGGTTTTTGTTTTGTTTTAATTTATTTATTTACTTATTTATTTATTTTTGGCTGCGTTGGGTCTTTGTTGCTGCGCGTAGGCTTTCTCTAGTTGTGGCGAGCTGGGGCTACTCTTCGGTGTGGTGCGCGGGCTTCTCCCTGCGGTGGCTTCTCTTGTTGCGGAGAACGGGCTCTAGGCGCGCGGGCTTCAGTAGTTGTGGCACACGGGTTCAGTAGTTGCAGCTCGTGGGCTCTAGAGCACAGGTTCAGTAATTGTGGTGCACGAGCTTAGTTGCTCCGCAGCATGTGGGATCTTCGCAGACCAGGGCTGGAACCAGTGTCCCCTGCATTGGCAGGCGGACTCCTAACCACTGCGCCACCAGAGAAACCCCAGCATTTGTTAAAGAGCTAGATTAAGAGTCATTTCAAAGCAGAGTACTTTTGTGGATGACTGTTCTCTGAGAGATGATTGAGGAGCTGGGGTCCCAGTGGTATATCTATGCATGCTCCTAGGGAAAATTTCAAATGCCTGTAGGCACAAAGCCAGTAGCTGAGAAGGAGAGGGTATACAGAACCTTGATGATGACCGTGATGTTTTTTTTTTTTTTCACACACACACACTGTATTTCATTTTTACAAGAGATAAATAGACTGACACCCAGCATTGTACATGGATGACCACAACAAAAGCAACAATGATTGCAATTACCAAACATGAAACACACTCATACTATGTCATAATATTGACATTCAGATGACCGTGATGTTGATGGAGATGATGTGATGGAAGAGGAAAAGAAGGAAGGCAATGATGGTGGTGGTGGCGGCATCGGCTAACATTACTGTGCACTTGCATGTTCTGAGCACCATGTCAATGCTTTCCATACATTCAGGCTGAATCTCCCCTGCAGTTTCTGTTGTCTACACAATCCCATCACTTTTGTAGGTAGTACTGAGCCAACATAGTGGTCTAGATTAAAATCACCCTCTGCACTTGCCCTTGAGGCAAAGGGAACAACCAGAAGGTATAGAGCGAACCCTGTGCAAATTCAAACAAACAAACAAACAAAAACAGAGCTTAAAATTGCAGGTTCCAGCCTGACAGACCAGACTGTAGGAATGGTATTAAGATGCATACATTTTCTAAGGTCTTTGAATTTAACACCTGCATCTGACGAAAATCTCACTCCTTTTCTGCTTCCTGTTATCTAATTCTGATTCTATCTCTGGGTGCTCAGGAAATACTTAGTGATAATTCTTATGTCTGAGTCATTTTATTTTTTATAAGACTGTTTATAATGAAATTATAATTTTTTAATAATTTTAAAAATATGCCTTAGGAGCATATGTTTGTTGAGTCTAACATATGGTATTTCTCTGGTTATTTTATCCCTAAATGCTTTGTTACAATATCAGACTCTTTCCTCTACTACTCTATGCTGAATAAATATTAGAGAGATTAATATAAATCTTTATTCTCAGGCCTGCTTCCTATTTCTTATAATCCAGAGGGAAAACTCAATTTGTAGTTATAAATTTTAATTACGAATTATGATACCATACATGTACAAGAGAAATATTGGGTCAATTTTCTGATCTTAGATAAATCAGGCAGTTTCGAAGTTAGCAGCTTTCATTCTTACTTGAAGAAGTTGAGGAGTGGGGAGACAGAAGACAGTGTTAGAGAATGACTGTACAATAACCATGACCGTTGCTCTCGCTACTGATAAACCTGTCTGTGTTCTCATCTTTCTTTTTTAGGTGGTTGCCTATCACTATTGCCAAGCAGATAATGCCTACACCTGCCTGGTGCCGGAATTCGTCCACAATGTTGCTGCCCTGCTCTGCCGCTCACCGCAGCTGGCGGCCTATCGGGAGCAGCTTCTCCGGGAGCCTCACCTACAGAGCATGCTGAGCCTTCGGTCCTGTGTTCAAGATCCCATGGCCTCCTTCCGGAGGGGAGTGCTGGAGCCCCTGGAGAATCTCCACAAAGGTACAGATGAGATGCAAAGCAGGTGGAAGGTGGAGGGTCTGGAGCCCAAGTTCACCTGGGGTCATGCTATAGAAATGATTTTTTTTTTAAATTTATTTATTTATTTATTTATTTTTGGCTGTGTTGGGTCTTCGTTTCTGTGTGAGGGCTTTCTCCAGCCGCGGCAAGCGGGGGCCACTCTTCATCGCGGTGCGCGGGCCTCTCACTATCGCGGCCTCTCTTGTTGCGGAGCACAGGCTCCAGACGCGCAGGCTCAGTAGTTGTGGCTCACGGGCCTAGTTGCTGCGCGGCATGTGGGATCTTCCCAGACCAGGGCTCGAACCCATGTCCCCTGCATTAGCGGGCAGATTCTTAACCGCTGCGCCACCAGGGAAGCCCGAAATGATTATTTTTATCACACTGCGAGAGCTAAATGTTCCTATAGGATACAGTTAACAACTAAAAGGTTTTACCTGAAAAAATAAAAATTCCTCCAGGAATTGCTACTTCCTCCTTTCTTTGTAAAAATTCTCATTCTTATTTCCAAATATAATGCATTTCTCTAGAACTAAAGGTACTAGAGCTACCAGTCCTCCGTGGAGTTCAAATAAATCAGTAAAGCCATGACTCCAACCCAGTGCCGTGGAGTTTCTATGGTTAGAAACATCCTCAGTTTTTATATTTGCTATTTTTTTTTATTACTCCACAGTCAGGTAAAATGAAATGGCATGCAGAGTTGCATAACTGTGTGTATGCTAAAAATTACTTAATTGTCCACTAAAAGGTATTAAGATATTTTTAAGAAGTAGGGGGAAATGAAATGGGATCCATCTCCCTCTCACGCCTCATGCCTTTCCTCCGTTTTAACTCTGCAACTCAAGTGTTGGCTGTGACCTAAATGTAACCATCTCCTCCTTCACCCGTCTCTCTGCCTCATCCCCTTCCTGATGTTCTGTCAGTGCTGGAAGCCGAAGAAAAGGACCTGAGTAAGCATGAGATTGCTGAGCAATCCTGTTTATTCCTGAGAGACTTATATACTTTTCTCGAGCATTTCGGAGATACTTATAAGAATTTACATTCTTCCGGCCTCTATCTTCAGTTATGTGAACTTCCATGCCAGTTACTTGGATATCAGAGTTTCTCTTCTCAATGCTAATGACCTCTATCTGTACTTCTACTACCTACCTATTAGCTTTACCATACCCTAGACTTTTTTAAACATTGGAATTTCTCCGCAAGTATTTTGAGCGAAATTAAAGAGAAATCTCTGTACATTCAGTCGATCTTTAAATCCTGTTAATTCTGCCCTCCTGATGTTTCTCACATCCATTAATCTCAAAGTCATTCCTACCACTGTTACCCTGAAGGCTGTTCAGCTGCCCATGATATCACATCTGTGCTGCTACCCTTCCTGGTCTTCTCTGGTTTCTGGTCTAGTGCTTCTTTCACATCATAACATACTTGGAAAATTATTAAAATTTGTATAGCACATTGGGATAAAAAATCATGCCTCCTCATGGCTGGACATGGCCGGCCCTGAGGCTACAGCTGCACAAATCCCCCGAAGCCCTGAGGGCTGAAGGGATTCATTTTTAGGCTCACCTCTAACCCATTAATGGCATACCTGGTGGGTAGTCTCTGCCCAGTCTCTCCAGTCTTCTAGACTTTATGTACTGCTTCCAGATAAAGCTTCGTAAAGCATCGCTCTGATCACTAAATTTCCCTGTTCAGAAACCTCCAGTGCTTCCCTATTACCTCACTGAATTAACTTCCAGCTCCTTAACCTATCATTTAAGGTACTTAATGGCCTGGATCCAACCTACTTTCCAGCCTTATTATCTACTTTTACCCTTATGAACCCTGTGTTTACATGTAAACCAAAGTATCCACTAATCCTTAAATACTCCCCTCCATTTCCCTGCCTCCATACATTTGTTCATTGTTTCCTTTTCTTGATATACCTTCTCCTCACATCTCTGCCTGTCAGAATCCTACCCATCTTTCAAGGACCACCTTAAATCCCACCTCATTCATGAAATACCTGCTGATCCACCTGCCCTCTCCAGTAAGTTACAGTATCCTTCCAAATTGACAATAGGTTTTTCTTTTTTATATCTCACTTATGGTACTTCATACGTTACTGTATGTATAATAAGAACTTAAATTTTTATTACTAACATTTATTGAACATCTATTATATGTCAGATATTATACTTTGTGCTTTATAAGAATTAGTTATTTCTGTACTTATTCCTTTGACTAAATTGTACGCTTTTGAAGTTAGGAACCTTTTCTTATTCAACTTTTATCCTTCATAGTGATTACCTCACCTTGGACATAGTAGGCATTTCAGGAAATAAATTTTGAACAAATAAGTGAACATAGAAATTGCTCACATGTAGGGGTACCTTGAAGGAAAGTCAGTGATACAAGGATCTACATCTTAAGGCTAATTCAAGGAGAATATCCAAATGCATGTAGACTCAGCTCTGGATTTGCAACCATAATTCATGTGTTTTTTAATTTTGCTACTAGATATATTTGCTTCTCATTTAGGTCTCCATAACCAGCTTTAGATATCCCCATGGGTAAATGTTGTTCTGAGTGAATTTAATTATTCTATAAAATTCCCATGTTCTTACCCTTAAAACAAAATCACCATCATGAGCAATAACTGGAAACACAATTTATAAAATTAATGAAATACTAAAAATTATTTGATTAATCCAAAAGAAGCCTGGAAAGAAAGAACAGAATAATTTTTTTAGTATGTAACAACAAGATGAGAGATTAAAATCAACCATATCAATAATTACATTAAATTTAAATTGACCAAATACTTCTATCAAAAGGCAGAAACTGTCAGACTGGATAAAAAACAAGACCCAACCATATGCTGTCTGTAGGAGAGGTTATTTAAAGACACAGATTGAAAATGAAAGGATAGAAAAATAATATACTCTATAAACATGGAGCATAAGAAGGCTGGAGTGGGTCTATTAATGTGAGGCAGAGTAGACTTCAAGACTAGGAGTATTATCAGAGGGGCATTTGATAAACATAAGAAGACTAATTTATCAGAAGATAAAGTAATCCTAAATGTGTATGAACCTAATAATGGAGGTTCAAAATACATGAATCAAAAACTAATAGAACCTAAGAGCTAAATAGACAAATACTCAATCATAGTTGGAAATTTTAACATGTCTCTCTCAGTAACTGTTAGAACAAGTAGACAAAAATTAGTAAATATATAGAAGATTTTAACAACACTGTCAACCAATTTGATCCAACTGACATTTATAGAACACTACCCAATAACTGCACAATATACATTCTTTTCAAGTGCATATGGACCTTATTCTGGGCCATAAAATAAGTCTGAAATTTTCAAAAAATTAAAATCTTACAGAAAATGTTCTCTGAGATAATGGAATTAAATTAGAAATCAATACACATAAAATCCCCAAATATTTAGGAATTTAGCAGTGCACTTCTAAACAACCCATAAGAGAAAGAAGAAATCACAAAGGGAATTATAGAATATTTCAAACTGAGTAATACGTTAAATCAGTGGTTAAGTTTATGACTTAATAAACTAGAAAAAAATGAGGAAAATAAACCCAGAGTAAGCAGAAAGAAGGAAATAATGAAAAGCAAGAGCAGCCATCAGTGAAATAGAAAAAGATTAATAGTTAAAATGAATAAACCCCTAGGAAGATTGATCAAGAAAATGAGAGGAAAACACATCAGGCATGAAAGAGGAGCTAGCACTACAGTTCCTACAGACATGAAAAGAAAAATAAGGGATTATTATGAACAACTATATAACAATAAATTCAACAACTTAAATTGGGCAAATTCTATAAAAAACACAACTTACCAAAAGTGACTCAAGAGGAAAGAGAAAATCTGACTAGCTCTTATCTATTTAATTTGTAAGTTAAAAGGAAAAAAAAAACCTCCAAAAAAAAAAACTCCAGGCTCAGATGGTTTTACTAATGAATTGTATCCAACATTTAAAGAAGAAATAATATGAATCTTACACAAATGTTTTCAGAAAATAAAGGAAAAGAGAACATTTCTCAATTTGTTTTATTAGACAAGCATTAATGCTGAAAGCAAAATATGATAAGGACTTTATAAGAAAAGAAAATTACAGACATGTTTTCCTCATAACCATAATAGCAAAATCCTGAAACACACTAATAGCAAAATTAGTTTTACTTGACCAGGAATGCAATGTTAGTTTACATTTGAAAGTTAATCACTGTAGTTCATAATATTAACAGAATAAATGAGAAAATCTATATGTCTTTATATAAATATATATCTATAATCTCAACAAATGCAGAAAAACATTTAACAAAACATTACAATTAACAATAAAAACTTTCTGCAAACTAAGAATAGAAGAAAACTTAGTCTCATAAAGGACAATTCCAAAACACATGCAGGGAACAATGAAATATTAAATACATTTCCCCTATTATCAGGAGCAAGGTGACTTACATTCGACATTCCATGTGTGGTCCAAGCTAGCACAATAAGAAAACAAACAAGCAAATAGTATAAAGATTGGAAAGGAAGAAGTAAAACTGTCTTTATTTGCAGATGTGTTTGTTTACCTAGAACACGCTAAGGAATCTACAAAAGAAAAAAAAAAGCCTACGAGAATTAACATAGGTGGAGCTACAGTCTATGTGGTTAATATGCAGTATCTGTTGTATTTCTATACTAGCAGCAAACAACTGAAAACTGAAATTTAAAAAGTAGTGTGGCAGTTTTAAAACGTGGCTGCAAAATCTTTGACATTCCTCCCATCCAGAGTTAGGGTCTGTGTCTCCTTCCCTTGCATCTTAGCAGACTTGGGGCTGCTTCAGCCAATAAAACACTACAAAATGATGCTATGTGATATCTGCGGCTAGGTCATAAATGGTCATGCTGCTTCCATCTTGTTCACTGAAACACTTGCTTTTGGGGGTACGCATTGCCATGACAAAAAACTGACTGCTCTGAGTTTACCCTGCTGTGAGGAAGTACAAACCACATGGAGCAGCAGTATATTAGTGTCCCAGTTGACTGTTCCAGTCATCAAGTCATTCTGGCCCTGACACCAAACATGTGAGTTTTTGTTGCAGATGATTCCGTTTCCCAGCCATTTGAGTAACTCTGTTTGATGCAGCAGCAGATAACTGGAGCAAATACCGTTTTCTATGGAATCAAAATGCTTAAGAATAAATTTAACAAAAGATGTGTAAGACTTCCACAGTGAGAGCTACAAAACATGCAGAGTGAAATTGAAGAACTTAGTAAATGGAAGAGATACGCCATGTTTGTAGATTGGAGTTTTTCCCCAAACTGGTCTGTAGATTCAACATAATCCCAATCAAAATCCCAGCAGGATTTTTTTTTTTTAATTGACAACTTTCAGAAATTCAAAGGACTGTGAATAGCCAAAACAATCTTAAAAAATAAAAAAAATTGGAAGACCAACAGTACTGGAAGACCAACAGTACCTGGGTTCAAGATTTAATATAAAGCTACAGAAATCATGACAGGCAGTAATATGTTAGTAAATGTTTAACAGTCAGTCCAGGGGTGGGGGCCTGATTTGACCATAAGAAATTTAGCAATCAGCTCCCATGAACCAGCTTGAGCTGGCTCTAGCACTCCACTGACAGGGTGGTATTCCCACAAGGATAGATAAATAGATCAGTGGAACAGAATGGAAAATCTAAAAGGAAATCCACACATATGGAGTCAGTTGACCTTCCTCAAAGATGCCAAGATAATTTGGAAAAGAGAATTTTTGTTATCAAATGATGCTACAACAACTGGATACATGTATGGAGAAAAAATGAATCTTAATCCTTACCTCACACCATAGGTGCGCAAAAATAAATTCAAGATAGATCATGGTCCAAAATATAAAAGCTAAATCTCTAAAGCTAAGAGAAAAAACTTAGAATATCTTCACAACCTTGGGGTAGGTAAAGATTTCTTAGGTCCTAAAAATCATTAACCATGTAGGAAAAAATTAATAAATTGGACTTCATCAAAATGTTAAATGTCTGCTCAACATAAGATATACTAAGAAAAAGGAAAAGCAAATCACAAAAGGAGAGAAAATAATTCACTCTGTGTACATGTGTGACAAAGCACTTGTATCCATAGTATCTAAAGAATTTCTATAAATCATTGATGAAAAGATAAATAATCCAATTCTTAAATGGACAAAAGATTTAGATGCTTCACAAAAGAAGGTATTCAAATAGGCTGCCAGCACATAGAAAGGTGTTTGCCATCATTAGTCGTCAGGGAAATGCAAATTAAAATCACAATGAGACACCACTTTATTCCCACTACAGTGGTTAAAATTTTTAAAGTTGAACATCAGATGTTGGTGAGGATGGTAGGCAGCTGGAACCCTCACACTTTACTGGTGGGAGTTTAAAATGGTACAACTACTTTGGAAAACTATTTGGCAGTTCCTTATAAAGTTAAAGATAAATCTGCCTTATGACCAAGCAATTCTATTCCTATGTATTTACCCAAAAGAAATGAAAACATATATCTACAAAAAGACTCATACAAAAATGTTTGTATTGACTTTATTCATAGTAGTTAAAAACTGGAAACAACCGAAGGTCCTTCAACAAAAGAATACATAAACAAATTGTATATTCATTCGATGGATATTAAATGAAATCTTAGTATTAAATTCTTAGTATTCTTCTTAGTAGTAGAAAGGAACTAACTAATAATACCCTCAACAACATAAATGAATCTCAGAAACATTATATCAAGCATAAGAAGCAAGTATAGTCTATGGTGATATGAATGAGAACAGTGGTTGCCTATTGAGAACTGGGAATGAACCTCTCTGGAATGATGGAGATGTTCTCTACTTTGATCAGGATGTTAGTTACATGAGTATACATGTTTGTCAAAACTCACCAAAGTGTACAGTTAAGATCTTCACAATTAATTGTATATGTAAATTTTATCACAGTAGTTTTTAAAATAGGGAATTTTTTAAAGGTAGCTGGAGTTTTCTTTCCAGGAAAGTTCAGTTGAAAACACTTTCAATTTAGATTCAGGAGCTAGATTTCAAATTATATATTTTTCTTTAAAAAAATGAGAGTCAACGTTTTTCACGATACTTTAAGGTTCTACTCAGTAACAAAGGATAGCTCTAGTATATCGCCAAGCAGAATGCAATTAGAAAATTCCTCTATGGGAATTAAAGACACAAGTATGCTAAAGGGAGCCAAGGTCCTCAAAATCAAGAACTTAAGAGCCCCCATTTGTGTGGGTAAATCCCAGTTAGTTCCAAGCAACTCCTCTCTCTTCCGGAGTTCTTTGGACTCCCTAAAGGAGTAATGTGTTTTCTTAGCCCTATATCATCTAGAATGCCATTTCATTAACAATCATTGTTAACAGTTAGAGAGCTGAAATCCATAGTTCATTTCTCTTCCTAAAGTCACCAGATGAAAGTAATAGTTGAAACTCTTTATAATTTGAGAACTAATTTGTAGTACTTAGGCTATTGAAATTAAACTCCTTTATGTAAAGCTTGTACTTTAGAGGGGAAATATAAAGTTTTATTAATCATGCAAAAAATCTGCATATTTTCAAATGTGAAACAAAAATATGTAGAGTTTCAATTAGTCTTGACTCTTTCAAAAGCTAAAAGAGCCAATGTGGTACAGAGTTGCTCAGAGTTTTCCTTCTGTCCCCAGCTTCACTTTCTTTTTCCTCTTCAGATATAACCTATTTCTGTTTCAGGCATCCAGTGACTTCTTTCTCTCTTCCCCTGCTTTCCTTTCTTCAGACCCTGTAAGGTCCTACCAACTAGGAACTTTTACTTGTTATTTGCAATTCATTTATACTGAAATGTTCATTCAGCCAGGGGATTTTTTTAATCTCTAATTGTTCAATATTGTTTAAGAATCAGTAAGCATTTAATGGGAGTGGAAACCTGAAATCTTACCAAGTCTTCTACAGCCTAGCCTTCACGATAAACTGATTTTGTCAATTTAGGGTAGTATAGACTCCAGGCAGGAAAGGGAAACAAAAGATATTTGTCTTTCCTACATGACTCCTGCCTGCTCCCCTGGGAAGATCACGTAAGGGTCTGGTCTCCTTGAAGCTGCTTTAGGTATAATCTTGGAAGCTGCTGGTTCTGTAAGATCTTGGAATCCAGCCTGCCTAGTGTAGATCTGTCTGTTGGTTGGGATTCCTTTTCTCTGTTCCTCCATCCCTTCCTTCCTACTACGTATTCACATATAGTCTTATATACTGCTGTGGACTCCAAATTAAACCTTTTTTTTTTTTTTGAAATTCCCAAAAGAACATGTGATACTGTTCTCTTTAATGCTGTCAGATTCGGGGTGGGGGGGGGGCGGAGGGGGAGAAAAACATTCTTTCCAGCTTTTTCAGGTATGAGAGAAAAATAAATTTACATGTAAAAATTCTCATAAATGCAATGCTCAGGCTGTCTCACAACTGATAACATGGGGGAAATTATGATGATGATACATATGCTTTATATATTATTTATGTGACAAACACATTCATACCTAGTGAAAAACAAAATGAACTCACTAAATGAATTATTCCATGTCTTTATAATAAATTATGTATCCTGAGCATTCACTAAACACACAGCAGACCTTTTCTAATTTTTTCTTCCAAAGAGATATGTGATCAAAGACCCAGAAAGAACTCACTTATCCACTTGGTAATTATTAAGTAATTTGTTTCTTTCTATCTCAGAGAGAAAAATCCCAGATGAAGATTTCATCATCTTAATTGATGGATTAAATGAAGCAGAATTTCACAAACCGGATTATGGGGATACAATTGTATCATTTCTGAGTAAAATGATTGGAAAATTTCCTTCCTGGCTCAAACTAATTGTAACAGTTAGGACCAGTTTACAGGTATGTGTTTGTTTGCTTTTGGACCATAAATTATTTCCCTTGGAGAGTGCTTAAAGTGAAAAAGTTCTAGGTCCTTGTACCCTTAGTGATGAGCTTTTCTAAATCTCTACCATGTCCTAGAGCACTAGCAAGAGTAATTCCCAACGAGCATATTTTGAGAGTAAGAGATACAATCTAGAGAGAGCATTCTCTGTATACTACTCTCTTAGCTCAAATTCCCATTTCCATTGCTCTGAGTAAGTTTTGATAAAGTGTCCCTCAAAAAAGCATGAAAAGAAAGTCCGCTTTTCTAGACTTTGTCATGAGTGTAGCAAAGCAAATAGATCCTGTAACACTCTAATTCACTGTTTGACTTTTGTTTTATGTTTTTTATCATTTAATGCCAGGCAAAATCCAGTTCAGTGTACAGTGTAGAGTCAGATTTTCTAGTTCTTCCCTCTGTTTCTCAACTTTCTATAGCATGAAGATGGACTTTCTTCTATATATTTCTTTTTCTAAGAAATATCGGCAATATTGAGGCTTTATATTAAACTTACTGCAACTGGGAGATAAGAGTTTTTTTTAATTACCTTCCCTGCTCACTCACTGATCACTCAGTTTATGGCCTAGAAGAATGACTAGGAATGTTGGAACTGCGCCTGTAAAGACATATGTGCTAAGGATAAATGACTCCACCTTCTCTGCCATTCACAGTATAGCTGAGTTGGTATTTTCCATTCTTTACATATTCACACTTGGTTTGAAACAGGGTTTCTCAACTTTTTTTCCCCTAACCATAACCTCTTTTAAAGAACATTAAAATTTTGCATATTATACACCCATCCCACTATTTTGATGCAACTCCCTTAAAACAGTTGTTAATATACAGAAAATAGTCTCGGTGCCCTCCTTTTCCCCTCTCCCAGGCATTTAGTATTTTTCCTGTAGATTGACCAATATAGGTCAATCTGCCTTCTTTGATCAGAGACTGTACTTCTGATCCTGACCACCAACTTGCAGATGTTTGTTATTAAAATCTCAAAGTAATTTGAATGAATCAACATAAATGCATCTTTACAACTAAAAATTATGTAATCCGCCATTATTGGTCAGTAGCTTGTTAAAGATGAAAGATGAATAAAAGAAACTTCCAGGAACACAATCTCTGACTAGTTTTACTAAGTACGTACTTAGGAGATATCTTCGTTTATATAATTTTTGTTTGTTTTGGTTTTTTTCCTTCATTTATATTTTTATATAATGCCGTGTGCAATCTCAAAAGATGTTTTAAGTATGACTTGGTAGACCATGTGACTTTAATTTTTCAGCTGTGCCAAAGAACAGGAAAAGTATTATACACACAAAGTCCAAATGTCAATGTCTTCATAGATCAAGACCTGCAATAACTTCCCAGATACTTCATTCACTTCAACCAATAACTTTTTAAAATGATTTAGCTGACAATGAAACAATTCCTAGGTCTTTAAAAATGAACCCTCGTAATTGATCATTCATTATTTCCACAAACATTTTTTACGTACTTCGAGTATAAAAGGCTCTTTCTAAGAGCTGAGGATACGATGGTGAACAAGACAGACAATACCCCTGCCCTCATAAAGCTTGTATTCTAGTGAGGAACACAAATAATAAAGTAAAAAATGAACATATATTAAAAATTTAGGTAGTGTTAGTGCTATGAAGACAAATATAACATAGTAAAGGGATAAATGAGGATGACAGATATTTTAGATAGGGCAGATAGGAAAGGCCTCTCCAAGGAGCCTTGTAAAGTGATAACATCTGATTTACCTTCTTTGGCTGCTGGCTGTGTAGATAATAATATGTAGGGGATCAAGAATGGAAGCAGAAGTACAGGTGAAAGGTGATGGTGGCTTAGACTAGAGTGGGAACAGTGGAGACCCTCTGAAGTCATACTTGGAGTATATTTTGAAGAAGAATCAAAAGGACTTGATGATGGGCTGGATGTGGGAATGAGCAAGAGAGAAGATTCAAGGATGAATTGTGGGGTTTTGGTGAGCAACTGGGTAGATGCTGGTTTGAGGAAAAGAGAAGGATCATAGATAGTTCCTACGATTTGGTGGTAGGGTCAGTGGTAATACCATTTATTGACATGCGGAGGTTTTGTGGTGGGGGGAAATTTTAGTAGTTCTGATTTGATCACATTAAGTTTGTCTATGAAACATCCAAGTGTCGTTGTTGAGTAGATGGAGATATAAGATGAGAGCTCAGAAGAAATGAATAAGCTGGAAATATGAAATTAGACATCATCCACGTATAGATGATATTTAGAACCATGGGACCCAACTATTCTAGGGAGTGAGGGTGGCCAGATAAGAGGAAAGAATGGAGACGTGAGCCCTGGCTGGACTGAGAAATGAGAGAGGAGCCAGCCAAAAAGGCTGGGTAGGAGTAGCCAGTGTGCTAAGAGGAAAATGAGGGGAGCATGCTGTGGAAGCAAAAGCTGCAGGAGGGGACTCGAGAAGAAAGATGTGTTCACCTGTGTCAGATACTGCTGAGAGGTTGAGGAGGATGAGAAATGAAACTTGGTTATTGGATTTGGCAAGATGAAGATTGCTGATCATCTTGACAAGGACCATTTCAGTGAAGTGACGGGATTGAAGCCCGATTGCAACAAATGGAGGAGAGAATGGGAAGGGAGGAATGAAATACAGTAAGTAGAGAAAACTTTTCTGTTAGGTTTTGCTAAACATGGGAACAGAGATATAGTAGTTGGAGGGAGGAATACGGAGTCACATGTCTCTGTGGAGACAAGACAGAAAGAGAAGAGAAGAGGAAATTAATGCAGGAGAGGGAATGGATACTTACAGGAGCAAAGTCTATAAGCAGATAAGAAAAGATGGATTCCAGAGCATGAGAGTCACCACAAAGCCCTGTCACCTTCCCCCAATGTAATTTCCAAGCAGATCACCAAGGTACCAAGCTTCCCACTATTAGAAGTGTTCCTTTGGGCTAAGGCATCTCCAAAGAACCTACATTAAAATAAAGTCATTTTATCAGGCAGGATAGAAGGTCACATTTTTATATGACATTCTTTAAGTCCTTTTACATTTATCTTAGTGAGTTGTACTTTGACATTATGCTATGGTTTACACTGAGAAAAATTACAACAAAAGTTATATGGCATTCTCTTTTCTATTTTAGGAGTGAGTGTTATTTAGGATATTGACCATTAAATCACTCCTAAAGTGCCCTTTATGAAGACCCATAAAAGTTATTTTAAGTCTCAATATTAGGAAAAGTGTCCCTCCTGTGCAACTAATATGTCTTAATCTATGGACACTAATACTCGATCGTATTTCCCTCTTTTCTTTGACCACTCAGAAGTTCAGAATAAATTTGTGGACCTCGTAGTTTATCACAAGAGTTAGGGGAAACTGAAGGTCTTTCTCTCTCTCTCTCTCTCTCTCTCTCTCCATCTGTTTTAGGAAATTACCAAGCTGCTGCCTTTCCATAGGATTTTTTTGGATCGACTAGAAGAGAATGAAGCCATAGACCAGGACCTGCAGGCTTACATCCTGCACCGGATACACAGCAGCTCAGAGATCCAGAATAACATTTCACTTAATGGCAAAATGGACAATACTACATTTGGCAAACTCAGTTCTCATCTCAAGACACTCAGTCAAGGGTCCTATCTATACCTGAAACTCACATTTGACCTCATAGAGAAAGGCTATCTAGTGTTAAAGAGCTCTAGCTACAAAGTAGTTCCTGTTTCGCTCTCTGAGGTTTACTTACTCCAGTGCAATATGAAGTTCCCAACCCAGTCTTCCTTTGACCGGGTGATGCCTCTCCTGAATGTGGCAGTGGCCTCTCTCCACCCACTGACTGATGAACACATCTTCCAAGCCATCAATGCTGGCAGCATTGAAGGCACGCTAGAATGGGAGGATTTTCAGCAGAGAATGGAGAACCTCTCTATGTTCCTAATCAAGCGCAGAGACATGACTCGTATGTTTGTACATCCTTCTTTTCGAGAATGGCTTATCTGGAGAGAAGAAGGAGAGAAAACCAAATTTCTCTGTGATCCCAGGTAAGCCATAGATCTGTAATAAGCAATTTGTGAGCCTATTTTGTATTTACTGCATGGAGCATGGGTATTGAAAACAGTGAGAAGTGTTCTTCATTGAACAGTTCACATAAAGGAAACATCATCTCTGTTTCTTCTTAAGACAAGGCTATAATGAAGTTTATTTTCTCACAATATTATTTCCTTAAGACTCAAAATCTGCATAGATGTTTAGAATGCTCCCTACATTCCTGTATTTTTCTAAACAATTTTCCCTGATTCCACTAGGGTTCACAGGCTATAATTAATTTTTTTAATTAATTTATTTATTTTTGGCTGCGTTGGGTCTTCGTTGCTGCATGCGGGCCTTCTCTAGTTGCAGCGAGTAGGGGCTACTCTTCGTTGCGGTGCGCGGGCTTCTCATCGCAGTGGCTTCTCTTGTTGCGGAGCACGGGCTCAGTAGTTGTGGCTTGCAGGCTCTAGAGTACAGGCTCATTAGTTGTGGTGCACAGGCTTAGTTGGTCTGCAGCATGTGGGATCTTCCCGGACCAGGGCTTGAACCCGTGTTCCCTGCATTGGCAGGCGAATTCTTAACCACTGCGCCACCAGGGAAGTCCCCAGGCTGTAATTAATTTAACCATTTGACAGACTTCCTCAGTATTCTTCAGAAAGAATTGATACATTGTTCACCTCTTTGACTTAGAGCAGAATTGTTTTAAAATTGTGAGTGCCCTTTTAAAAGCCATGCCATTGTTAAAGTCACCAATGACTGACCCCATTAGAGCCCAGCTGATGCTAAGCTTTACAGTGGAAAATGGAATCTTACACCTTACAGCTGAAAAAGACTTGAGGAGATCAGCTGATTTAGCCACTCTTACCTTTAGATAAATAAAGTGTCATTATCCCTATTTTACTATAAAGGCCTTAAAATGCTGAGTCACTTGTGAAAAGCCGTAAGGTTAACAGGTGGGAGAAAGGAAGAGGAGTTAAAAGAGGAATGGCAAATGTGCTGTGTGTACCACCGCTCCCCTATCCTGCACCCGTGGCAGACGTCAGTGATTTACCCCAGCACTCTTTCCTGATGAGCTTGACCCTGACTTAATCTTTCTCAGCTCAGCAAACCAGACTCGATATGAAACTATGCTCAACAAACCAGACTCGATATGAAACTATTTCCCACTCTCTTGGATAGAACCTAGATATCTAGCATCCTAGTGAGGTGTGCTTTCTACTCCTCCACACTCCTTTTTGAAAGAATTATTCCTTTAATAAAGTTGATGTTTTCAAAAGCAGGTATAGTCCTGATTTCCTGGAAACAAAGAAGACACCAACAACATAGCTGGCAAATGCAGAGCTTATTCTGGCTCAAAAAGAAGATAGGCCAGGTTTGCCTGTGTCTTCCGCTGTGAGTCATCAGAGAGGCTGACCGTCTCTGACCGTGCTGGGATTTTATTACTACTCGCGAGGCATGTTCTTCACCAGGTCCTGTTAGAGACACCTGTGCTTGTGGGCATGCTGCTCGGCCTACTTCATGCCGACTCATTAGAAGATCAGTTCCAGATTCTGATAACGATGTTAAGCCAGGCAGTAGATTTTGTGCTGTCTTCCCTAAGAGGGAAACTATTTAAAGAAACATGCTGTAGTGGAAAGAACATAAACGTTAGATGACCTGCTTAATAAGTCCTACCTCTTCTAGGAACTGTGGCCTTTGGAAAATTACATAATGTTTCTGAGACAGTTTTCTCATCCACATAAAAGGAGTAATAATTCCTAGAGCTGTTGAGAATTGAGGTCATGTCGTGTAATGCCTAGACTAGCACAGAGTACAGAGAAAGTGGTCAGGGGATGTTCTTTGTCTTCCCCTCTCTTTGCAGTAATAGACCTTTCAGGTGTTCCTTAACTAAGTCCTGTGGCTAATTGGATAGGCAGCAGGAGTCTTCTGCTGTCAGCATTTGGGGGCACAAGATTTTTTTTAAAAACCCTGGGTCTGAGTCTCTTCTGTGAATTGTATGCCATTCCCAAGAGGATTTTATTGTAAATACCACTAGTACTGCTGCTGATGTTAGTACACAGAGTTGGCATCGACAGAGTTAAGAAAAAGAGACCCATCTAGACTTGCCTAATAAACACTGAAATCAGTTTCCAGAGGAACTTTGCTGGCTGATCTGCTCTCTTATCCTGGAACGTCTCAGAGGATTGAGAACTGAGGTCCAGGGGAGCCAGACTAGCGCTGAATTGACAGTATCCTTACAACAGATAAAACCCTCAGGCTCTCAAAGGGGAGGAGATGGTATTTATGCAGCCATATCATGGCTTTACAGGCTTACCTTCTCAACATTGTTTATTAACTAGAATCATTTTGGCAAGAGGCTGATGCACTGGGACAAGGAGAGCAAACGCTTCTAACTTCAAATGCTGTGTAGTCTGTTGCCTGGTGATTGAATAACACTCAGGGCTGCTGAGGGATCATCATATATCACTTAATGGCAGAGAGTAAACAGGACCAGGCATTATCAAAAAAGCTTTCTTACATGTTTCATCTCAGGTGGAATTCAGCCTTCTTCCCAACACTGTCTGGCACCAGCTTTGTTCCTAAGGTATTGATCTCAGAGCTTGAGGCCCCCTGGGTCAATGAGATGGAAATGCACTAAGAATTTAATGTCACTGGCAGAGCCCAGGCTGGCCTTTCAAAGAAACTGGCTGTAATTGCTTTCCATTGTAGGCGAGTCTGATTAGCAGGACTCTCTCCAGGCAGGGTTTGCCTTTGTGGCTTCAGCCTCTACTGCCTGTACATTGTTCCCCACTCTGTTCTCCACTTTATCTCCAACTTCTCTCTAGAACATCTAATGTGGTTCAGTAGACCAGGGAAGACTAACTCAGTGCCTCTGAAGTCACATTATGTAGGCCAGTGCCTGACGTGCATAACTCTGTGTAAGGAGAACTTTCAGAAGCTACAGAACATCTCTTCTAGTCCGTCTTCCTGGGCTTTCAACACTCACGTCTTCACCCTGAACTTACTGACCTTATCAGGGAATTAGACACAGATGAGACTATTCTACTGAAGCCAAAAAGTAGTTGACCTTCATCAGAAATAGGCCACCCAGGGTGGTACTTCTGCTAAGTGAAGAGAGTCAGTAATCTGAGGATGGCGCTAGAAAGAGGAAAAAGCAGAGCTGGAGGTCAGTGCAGCAGCTGAGATAGAGTTTTCCTTATTTTAAATATCAGACTTCCTGTTGTCCCAGAATCAGGGCAGACAATTGACATCCCAGAAAGAGTGACCTAAGGTTGCATACACGTCTGTCACAGAAAGAAGTGAGTTATAGGTACCTTTTCTTGGCTTGGTAACAGGGTAGAGTATTTGTATATATATGCATGTTGGTGTTTATCAAACTGTAAGTAAAGTATCACTGCAAAATCTTTTATTACATCAAAACTTCTAAGATTTTAGATGAACATTCTAGATAAAAGTTTGCCCCTTGAAGCACTCATAAGCCTTAGACCTCACCACCTTATTCTGCCTTCTGTTTCCCACTATTCATCACTGTCATATTCTGTCATACTCTGAAATTAATCTGTCTTATATGTTATTCGCTCGGCCACTGAGCTATCAGATTAACTCACTAATCTAATAAACTAATCTCTGTTGTTATGGTCATAACAGGGAAGTAGAAAACATTAAATGCAACTTGCGTATTTTAAGTAAAGCATTTAAGAGAAGTCACCAGCCTTTATAATCCAACCTATTAATGATTTTGATAGTTGAAATGTGAGGCTGATAGAGTAGACAGTTGGGACCACCAGCCTTGTGGTGCTATCCAATTACTGCCTAATATTTCTACATAGCTTTAGGCTAGCCCTGAATGAATCCCCACTCTTTTTTTTCCTGTTTCTTTCCTGTTATCTCTGTTTTCATGGTATTAGCCTCCCCTTCCCTAAGAACAGCTCTCAGATCAACATTTTGATGTGTATATACATGTAAGATTTTGACATAGAGATTCAAAGACTCAGCTGCCTTATTTTTAACTGTTTGAATAAAACGCAGGAAGCCTGTTGTAAACTTTAACGAGTCTTAAGCTGTAGACCCTAATGAGGTTTGATTTGGAAGCCTAATTTGAGCTGGCCTGATTTCCTGAAACTAAGAGAAGCAAATTTATAGTGGGTGGAAAAGGGAAAAGGCTACACAAGTCCTAACTGTACCTGTGGGGACAGTTGAGTACTTACTCGATTCCTTGTGGCCAGAGTTGATATCTTACAATAAATGTTCTTTAAGATCTTTCTTGGGCTTCCCTGGTGGCGCAGTGGTTGAGAATCTGCCTGCTAATGCAGGGGACACGGGTTCGAGCCCTGGTCTGGGAAGATCCCACATGCCACGGAGCAGCTGGGCCCGTGAGCCACAATTGCTGAGCCTGCGCGTCTGGAGCCTGTGCCCCGCGACGGGAGGGGCCGCGATAGAGAAAGGCCCGCGCACCGCGATGAAGAGCGGTCCCCGCACCGCGATGAAGAGTGGCCCCCGCTTGCCGCAACTGGAGAAAGCCCTCGCACGAACCGAAGACCCAACACAGCCAAAAATAAATAAATAAATAAATAAAATCAAGTAAAACTTTAAAAAAAAAAAAAAAAAGATCTTTCTTAATTATTTTGGCCATGTTAGCAAATTACACAGTGGAGACTGGGTGCTCCAAAATCCATGTCACAAAGCAGTGTGTCAGAGAAGAAGCAGTTTGTCAAAGGGAGGAAAAAAAAAAAAAAAAAAAGAGGGCATTCTCCCTATAAAGGAAAACTAATTCTGTCAGGAACTTGTACAGCCTGGCTTCTTAAAGAATACATAAGTCTGAAATGACCACAGAATGGTGAGTTGCAGGGTTGTGGTGGTTTTATTTGTTTTTTTAATCCAAACAGGAGCCTCCAGGCGGGACGACACTTAACCTTACCCTCACAGAAGCACGAACTTGAGGTCACTGCTCCTCAGCCATTGCGGGCTCCCACCAACAACCCCTTGAACTGGCAGATGGATTCTGCTTTCTAAAAGCATTAGGAAAGAATTCAGCAAAGTGATAGATCATGCAAAGAAAAAAAAAAGGCTTCTGGAACTAAGTCAGCCTTTAGGAGCTTTGGAAGAGTTCATGCAGAGAGAAGAGAGGTGTACCGAACACCTTTTGCTAGCACATGTCCCTTAGTAGATGACCTTACCTGCCTAGAAATATTAGCTCTCTAATCTCTGTTCTGGGTCCAGATCTGCTTCACTTCTAATTCTTTTTCTACCACTAAGGGGAAGTCAGTCTTCTGGTGTCATGATTTCGATATGTGATTTTCATGGAGAGATTTCATTAATCTATAATAATTGGGGGGATTTGTCTAATTTGCCATAAATATTTTGTCCTTATTATCTAAACCATTTTCTAACTCCCTGTTGGCATCAAGAATAAATTTGAGACTCAAAATAATAATGGAATATCTATTATTCTAGTGACCCAGGGTCATGGTTTTGTAATATAATTCAAGGGAGATATTACATGAAATCTAATATATATCTGGGAATATGTCCAGTTTCCCCAGGCATGATGTCCTTAAACTTCACAAATTTGTTTCTCTTAGCATAAATCATGGAACCCACAATCTATCAGTCAAATAGGTAAATTGTCCCCATTGTTCAAACTCTCATGCCTTCAAAGATGGACAGCTATAACATATTTTTTTCCTTTTCCAAGTCCAAAATTAAGTTTGCAGAAAGCTGGTAATCAGAATTCTTCTCCACACCTATTTAAAACTGAGAACTACTTATTTTTACTGTCATAAAAACTCATGTGAAGTTTGCTAAGTTAATAAATATACAGAGAAGTAGTTCTGCTCATAAGATGGAGAGAGAGCATCATTTTATGACTTGGCAGGCATGCAGAAGAGTCAACTAACGAAAACACAGAAGGGGCTTGTACTCTCCTATATTTGATTTTGCTACAAACATAATATTGCTTTATATATTTAAATTTTATATATATATTGCTTTTTTAAGGTGTAGCAAATACGGGTTAAAGCAACTTCCCGTAAGAAGCAGAGCAGGGAAATTTTAAGGGAAATTTTTGGTACTGAGAGTAGCGTAGGAAATAGAGGCTAATTTGTCCCGTTAATGAGTCTCTGAAGCAACACTGGCTGAATGAAAAGATGGGAATCCCACAGGCTCTCCTAGGTTGTCCGACCAAGATTCATGGCGCAGAAATCAGGAGGAGTTACTGCCAGCTTAGTGGGATATGACAGCACGTTTTCTTTCTTTGTGAGCGGAGCAACTTACTCGGCTGTCTCTAGACTTTCAAAAGCAGCTGAATCTCCACATTTGGTAAAATCAACACTAATAGCCTCCTATTCACTCAACCGTAAGGACCCACAGCTGTGAGACATGTATTCACTATCGCCATCAGCATACCCACTTGGTCCTACCACCCAAATTTTACTTGTAAGTATCCACTTATTTCCACCTCTACTGACCACACCCTGTGTAACCTCCTCCTGAAAATCCTGCAATGGCTTCTTGTTGTTATTAGAATAAAATCAAAGCCAGATCCTTCAAAGCCCTGTATTACAAAGATAGCTTCTGCCTACCCTCTCTAATTAAGTTCATTTGTTCTCCCTCTTATTCACAATTTTCCGGTCATAAATGGTCATCTACCAGTTCCTAGAACTTGCTAAGCTCTTTTCCACCCCTGGCTCTTTGCACTTAATAGTTTGCTCCATCCGGAGCTCACTTTCCCTCATCACATGGCAAGATCTCTCACTCCTTCAGGTCTCAGCCTAATGGCCACCTCCTAAGACTGCCACGTGTCACCTTATCTAAGAAAGTCCTTCCTGGCTTTAACATAGCAACCTTCTGACTTTCTAGTCTTTTTTTTTTTTTTTTTTTTTTTTTTTTTAAATTTATTTATTTAATTAATTTATTTATTTATTTTTGGCTGTGCTGGGTCTTCGGTTCGTGCAAGGGCTTTCTCCAGTTGCGGCAAGTGGGGGCCACTCTTCATCGCGGTGCGGGGACCGCTCTTCATCGCGGTGCGCGGGCCTCTCACTATCGCGGCCCCTCCCGCTGCGGGGCACAGGCTCCAGACGCGCAGGCTCAGCAGCCGTGGCTCACGGGCCCAGCCGCTCCGCGGCATGTGGGATCCTCCCAGACCAGGGCTCGAACCCGTGTCTCCTGCATTAGCAGGCAGATTCTCAACCACTGCGCCACCAGGGAAGCCCGACTTTCTAGTCTTTTATTAATTTATTGTCTGTGAATACTTGTTTATTGTCCACTTTCCCGTCTAGAATGTGAGTGAGCTCCATGAGGACAGGAACCTTCCTATCACGCTCACCTTGGTCTTCCTAATGATTAATAGAGTGGCTGGCACACAGTCAGCACTCAGCAAATATTTTGTTAAATAATGAATTAATGAGTGAACAAAGAAGTGGTCAGTGGTACTAACTTGAAGCTTGCAACTGGAAGTATTTGAGAAACTCTTCCCACAGTTAAGTAGTTTCGTTTGTTCTGCTCCTGCACGTCAGTGGAAAGTGAAGGCATGCATTTCAGCACGCACCCAGTGAACATTTGTTAGGTGACATATTCAAGGCTCTGTGTTAAGCACTGCAGCGGATACAAATACAAGTAAGATAGATCTGTCTACCATGACTTACAGGATAGCGGTTTTAACAGACATATTTATAACCAGCTATAATTTAAGGCCGAGTGCTGTGCTGGAGGTACAAAGAAAGAGCTGAGGAACGTGGAGGAGGAAGAAGTGATCCATCTTCCTGTGCCTGTTGTTGGCGTTTCAAACGGTGGCAGTTCAGTGGCGTCACAGCTCTGCTGCCTCGTGAAGCCCTGCCAACTGCCTAAAGGCTTCACTGGCATAGCAGAGGCAGACAGCGTCCGTTCTCCTAGGGCCAGTGATGCATTAACAGAACAGAAGCGCAGGAGGAAACTGTGAGGCATAGCGGGAGAAAGCAGCAAATTTCTATCCAAGTTCTATGTTTAAAAAGAAATTATGCTGTTCCACCCATTTCTACAAAGGTACATCTTGGGCACGCTTTACTTATAGTCTCCTCCTTATCGTTAGCGCTTCCATCTCCGCGTTGAATATGAAACAGTAAGACAAGCTGACTAGAAATGTATTTTGTATTCCGGTTCCATGAGAAAGCCACGAAAAGAACATGCCAAAGCAGTTACTAACTGAAAAGCTGAAGATAGAGGCGAGCATTTTTGTAAAGATGTGGGTGTCATTTGCAACAAGCAGACTATAAGGCAGCAACCACCAAAGTTTAACTGCAGGCAGGGTTTTTAAGATGAGAGATGAAAAAGATCAGGATTGTCAGTGTATGGTCAGTATTTGAGTCCTGGTCACACTCATTTCACAGTTGATCTGTGGCAACAGAGATGCCTGCCAATTCAGGGTTGAATTGGGTAGTGCATTAGACAGTGGATCTGGAAGTCCTTGTGTTGCTCTTCCACGCACGCATCTGCGTGGCATTTATTCATGCATGAAACATTTATTGAACTTTTACTCTACGCCAAGGACTCTGCTAGGTACTAGAGAAACTTAGGTGACTAAGACACCCCCAACACTAGAGCCATGACCTTCTAGAGGAACGCCAGACACATAGCAACCAATGACAGTGCCATAGTACTGAGTAGCAGAGGGACCTAGACAAAGAGAAAATACTTCGCAGAGTAAGTGACAGTCAAGTTCAGCCTTGAAGGATGAGTTGATTCCGTTTAGCAGCATTGGCGCAGGAGAGCGCTGGAAGCAGGCTAGAAAACATAATGGCAGGGACAAAAACAAGTGTGAAGACATGAAGTGCCCTTGGGGAATTGTGAGAAGCCATAATTAGAAAATAAGACTTATGGTCAGAGAGAATGATAGGAAGTGTCACTAGGAAAAAAGTCTTGAAAGCCAGGTGTAAGGCTTTACAGTTTATTCTGTAGGTAACAGGGAGTCTATAATTTTGTGAGAAGGAGGAGACAATGATCAGGTAACTCTGATAATGTGCAAAATAGCTCTGACAAGTAGCATATGGAAGATGGGTTGAAGAAGAGGAGAGACTGCAGGTCAGGATACTAGTTATGAGGTTTAGAGCAGTCGTCTAGGTGAGAAGCACTAAGGCCTGTAATGTGAGAACAGAGAACAAGGTAGACATTTTGGAGATACTCAAAAGCACTTGGTCTTTTTTTGTGTGTATGGGAGGTAAGGGTGGAGGGATCAAAAATGACTTCAGAACTTATCTTGAATGATGGAAAATAGTGAAGCTACTGACCAGCATAGAACATTCTGAAAGGAGGAAGGGTTCTAGCATGAACAAAGGCAGGAGGAAGAACAGGCTTATGGGGAGAGGTGAAATCCTATTTTTGGCATGTTTATAATGAATTGCCTCCAAGGGAAGATGAACAAATACATGTAGAAATGTGACCTTGGAAAACAGGAAAAGAGAAAGTTGAAGGCATGAGGTTATGGACTGCAGAGTTATCAGCAAATAACTGACAGTAGAAGCCATAGAACTTAACAAGATCACCCAGGTTAAGAGTATAAAGCAGGAAGTTTGGAAGCATGAAAACAGAACAGGTATATTTTTTTATTGACATATATTTGTTTTACAATGATGTGTTAGTTTCTGCTGTAGCGCAAAGTGATTTATATATATATATATATATATATACACACACACACACACACACACTCACACACACATTCTTTTTTTTTTGTATTCTTTTCCATTATGGTTTATCATAGGATATTGAATATATTTCCCTGTGCTATAACAGTAATACCTTGTTGTTCATCCATTCTATACATAATAGTTTACATCTGCTAACCCCAGCCTCCCACTCCATCCCTCCCTCAACCCTCTCCCCCTTGGCAACCACAAGTCTGTTCTCTATGTCTGTGAGTCTATTTCTGTTTTGTAAATAGGTTCATATCAGAGTAGGTGTATTTAAATGCTAGAAGAAAATGGTGAGCCAAATAATAATTTACAAGAGTAATATTAGAGAAACAAGAGAAAGTAAGGTCATGGAAATCAAAGGAGAAGATTTTTCCGGGTTAGGTCTGAAGTAATGAATATAATTTCTGCCTGTATTCCATTAGCCAGAACTGTCAAGTGACCCCACTTGAATGTGAATGCAAGGTCCCTGGCAAAGTAACTGCTTCCCAACAACTCTCGACTGTGGATGGGAGCACAGACCTTTTGCAGACAGATATCCTTCTCTGCCCCATAATTCTAATCTCACTAGGTTTCCCTAAATAATTCCCCACAAGTACCTCTATAATATAAAGACATTCCACAGCAACACATGTTATTTCAGCCCACATTATAAGATAGCTAGGATAGGCTTTAGGTTGTAAGCAGTTCCTCACCAGCTGGCTGTCCCTGTACCACTTTATCACATCTGAGCACCACATAGAAGAATATCAGAACACTTAAGTGTTATTTCTCTGAAACACTAAAGTGTTGTATATCAAGTTTGTCATCACCAGAGCTGATGAAATCTATGTGACTACACATTAGTGACTCTGGCTAGAACAATGGAGAAAACATCCATGCTGGAAATATTTGAGTCCACTTGTTAACGTGTTTCAGTACTACAAATAGAAACTTTAAGATTAACTATCTCCCTTGGGTGCTAAGTGAAAATCTATTAGAAAAACATAGTACCATTGTATATTTTGTGTATAACAACTGTTATGCAACTTCCAAACCAGTAAATGGGCGGAGGGTAGGGATGCCCTAGAGGGTAGTCTTGCCTTAGAAAGAGATTTTGTCTGAAAGATTCCGTAGTTCTGAACTCTTGAGGTACAGGGGCATCAGGTAAGGGCAGCTCCTCACTGTCTTATAACCTACAGTTGTCCAAGGGTGAGTATCGCTTGTCTTCAGTAATCCTTATCGAGGGGCTGCTGATGCCTACAGATGGAATGGAGGTTGGATCTACCCTCTGTTATTCTGGATACACCCTTCCCTGCCTTTTGTCAGGAGAGGGGAGAGAGGACAGTTCTGGGGGGAAGAATCTTTAACTCTGACATGTGATTGATTCTCTCCTAAAATATCGCAAAGCAAATATATCTTGAATGTAAGGTTTATATCCTCCTGAAAACCTCTGATCTACATGAAAGGTTCATATTCCTTCTGTTAGCTTAACTTTTACCTTATTTCTTAAGGGCTGGTTAGCTCTGTCCTTATCCCCACTCTCTGCCTGAAGTTACACTACCAAGTTTTCCTGCAGTGACTAACAGTGAATGACATCCATCCCCAGTCATTTTTCCCTGATCCCTGGATTTCCTTTCTGGCTGTAAAAGTAGTACGGTTAGGTGTGGAGGGGCAAAGATTGGAGTTAAGGATAGGGTACTGCATTTCACCCTGCTGCATACGTTAAAGATTAAAGTTCTGTTTGAGCACACAGTCATCTTCTAATATGTTTAAAGTCTTTTATGGTTAATGTTCATTCCTTTAGTCCAGCAGTGTGCTAGTTACTATGGAGGATATAAAAGAAATATAAAATACATTTTACTTAATATCTCTCACTTAATTCTCACCACAGTCCTGAGAGATAGGTGTTACTATCCCTGTCTTACAGAGAAGTTAGAAAGCTTATTCAAGGCTATAAAGCTTGTAAGTGACAGAACTGGGATTTGACTTTCTTTCAGGGATGGAGTCCGCAGGGTGACTGAATCACAAGGTGACCTCATTATATAAGCTATGTGGAAATACTTCTTCTGCCCTCACTGCTGCCACCCCCCCCATTGGTCTTTATAACCACATATGAACCCACATTAATGTTGATTTTGATCACCATCATCCTTAATTATAGGGAAAAACATAGTTGTGTTCAGTCATGCGTAAAATGTCACAGTGACTAGGGCTGTCTCTATTTCTTAACTACTCTCTCCCAAAATGCTAATCGAAAAATGTCAAAATTAACAGTTGCTGATTTTAATTGTAAGAATCCAGATTGTACACTGTAAAAATGAACATACTGTTCTTTACATTGGTCAACTTTTTCATACAAATTTGCCCAGAAATAAAAACCAGTTCCTAATCTTGTCAGTGTGGCAGTGGAACGAGGTTTCAGAAGACCTTGGGTTCTCATCTCATCTCTTTTACATCTGAGCAACGTGAGCTAGGATCTGTCCTTCAATCTTCCTGAGTTTCAGTCAATTTTCTACCATATTAGGAGTAATATTCACTCCTGTGCCTGTAGTATAGGTGTACGGGAGAATATAAGTGTTGTAGTATTTCGAAAACCATAAGGTAGTTTACAAATGTAAGGGATTATTATTCATTCATTCTGCAGCTATTTACTCCTATTAGCAGGTTGTACATATGTGAAAAAACGTAGCTTCCATCCTCAGTACAGTCTAGTGGGAAGACTGACGTGCAGACAGAGAGAGAGTGCTGCAGTTGGTGCAGTGATGGGGACGTGTACCAGGTAAAACAGAGCCTAAAGGAAAGAATCCCTGAGTCCATCTGGGGGCACCAGGGAAGGCTTCACAGAGGAGATGGTGTGGACTGAGACTTGAAGAATGAGAAGTAGTTTGCCTGATGAACTAAACGGAGAAGAGAATTCCAGGCAGAGGGAAAGCATGTTTGAAACTCTAGAATAAGTTACTCTGTCTGGAATTAGAAGTACCAGGTAAGGAGGTAAAGACACAGACAGATAGATAAGGGACAAATTATGGAGAGCCTTTGAATACCATGCTGAGGAGTTTAGATTATGTACAGGAGGAAATAAAATATAAAGCCACTGAAGAATTTTGAGGTGAATTTTGATCAGGTTTCTGTGTGGGCAAGGAAGGAGGCAGTGGAGAGAATGAGTGGATTGCAATTATCCAAGAGAGACGATGCAAAGGGGGGAGAGAAACAGCAGCTGATGTTATGCCTGAGCGACTGGAAGTATTTTTAAAAAATAAAGAACTCTTAAGGGGATTTGGTTTGAAGGGAAGATTTCAGCTTCAAACAGCATCGTTTGGCAGGTCATTTGGTGGTAGAGGGATCAGCGGGCAGCTAGAGAAGCAAAGGAAATCTCAGTGCTAGAGATGCTGTTGCAGTGAGAGCTGAAGCCAGGAGTCGAGGGGAGGGCTGCCTACGAAAGAAGAGTGAATGGGGAATAGAGCAAAGAAGTTAACGTAACCGAAGGAAAGGAAAAGTGCCAAGGTAGTGTCACAGATGTCAAGAAAAGAGACAGTTTCAAGGAAAATAGTCCATAAGACCTAAAGCTGGAGGGAGAAAATAAAAAGAAAGAAAAAGGTCAAAGGCTAAAAGAAAACCAATTAAGAGGCTCCTGGTGATCTTAGAGAATGGTGAGGCTAGGAGTCAAAAGGAATAAGGTTTGGCTTCAGTGCCTCCCTGTTGCCTGTGGTGTTGAATACTGACTCCTCAGCCCAGAATCTTAACTTTCCTGGGAAGCCAAAGCAGTTGCCTTGTTTCTCCCCATACATCCTCTGGGATTGTAAAAATTTGCCTTTATATGTTCATTCATTCTGTTCCCTCCATCTTCTACGCCTTTCCCCACTTTCCTATTTTCCTACCTATCAGCATCACACTCAAACTTCCAGGACCCAGAGACAAAGGATTTCTCTTCCAGGAAGACTTTCAATTCCCCCTCTCTCCTCTGAATCACTGTTACATTTAATTTCAGGAACTCAGTAGCAGTCAAGAGGTTCAGAGCACAAGCTTGGTAATCAGATAGACCTGGGATGGAATCTGGGTTCTGTCACTTACTGTGCTGTCTTGGTGGAGTCACTTCCCCTCTCTGATTTTTATATTTAATATCTGTAAAATGGGGATAATGATATTTACTTCTTTGTGTTGTTGTGGGGAGTAAATGAAATGATGTATATGAAACAGCATATTGCCTGGTCCATGTTTATTTTCAGAAATGGACTCATAGTAATGTATTTTATATTTGTTTCTTTGTAGCACATACCACAATCAGTGCCCACTCTCCTCCATCCACTACTCCAGCCAGAATGCTAGCTCCTTGCAAACTCATCTTTGTATCATTGTCTGGTAAATTGCGTCATGGACTTTAATTATTTGTTCTTTCTTGTAGCCAAGCCCTTGGTCATGTGACTTTGCAGGGACTTGTTTTGGTTAACACTTGCCATCTTCAATGAGAGGGATGTAAACAAAAAATTAAAAGTGTTATATTTGAAATTTATAACCCTAAATAAGTATAAAAGAAAGTTAAATAAATGTTCAAATGTTTTATTCTTAAAAAAAAAAATAAGGTTTGGGAGTGAGCAAATAATAAGAAAAATAGAAATAAATGTAGACAACTCCACATATAGGCACATTCAGACTATGGATTAGCCAGTGACATCATATTTTGTCAGAACAGTAAGGTACAGGGGAGGGACCTTCAAGATGGCAGAAGAGTAAGATATGGAGATCACCTTCCTCCCCACAAATACATCAAAAATACATCTACATGTGGAACAACTCCTAAAGAACACCTACTGAACGCTGGCAGAAGACCTCAGACTTCCCAAAAGACGCCCTCAGGCGACCTACACGCAGAGGTGGGGCCAAATCCAAAGCTGAACCCCAGGAGCTATGTGAACAAAGAAGAGAAAAGGAAATCTCTCCATGCAGCCTCAGGAGCAGCAGATTAAATCTCCACAATCAACTTGATGTACCCTGCATCTGTGGAATACCTGAATAGACAACGAATCATCCCAAAATTGAGGCAGTGGACTTTGGGAGCAACTGTAGACTTGGCGTTTGCTTTCTGCATCTAATTTGTTTTCTAGTTTTATGTTTATCTTAGTTTAGTATTTACAGCTGATTATCATTGGCAGATTTGTTTATTGATTTCGTTGCTTTCTTCCTTTTTTTTTATATATATATTTTTTTCCTTTTTCTCTTTTTGTGAGTGTGTATGTGTATGCTTCTTTGTGTGATTTTGTCTGTATAGCTTTCTTTTACCATTTGTGCTAGGGTTCTGTCCGTGTTTTTTTGTTTGTTTTTGTAAGTATAGTTTTTAGCACTTGTTATCATTGGTGGATTTGTTTTTTGGTTTTGTTGCTATCTTCTTTTCTTTTTTATTACTTTATTTTTAATATTTTTTTATTTTAATAACTTCATTTTATTTATTTTCCTTTTTTTTTCTTCTGAGCCGAGTAGCTGACAGGGTCTTGGTTCTCTGCCCAGGTGTCAGGCCTGAGCCTCTGAGGTGGGAGAGCTGAGTTCAGGACATTGGTCCACCAGAAGCCTCCTGGCACCTCGTAATATCAATTGGCGAGAGCTCTCCCAGCGATCTCGATCTCAATGCTAAGACCCAGCTCCACACAACGACCAGCAAGCTACAGTACTGGACACCCTATGCCAAACAATTAGCAAGACAGGAACACAACCCCACCCATTAGCAGAGAGGCTGCCTAAAATCATAGTAAGTTCACAGATACCCCAAAACACATCACCAGACGTGGACCTGCCCACCAGAAAGACAAGATCCAGCCTCATCCACCAGAACACAGGCGCTAGTCCACTCCACCAGGAAGCCTACACAACCCACTGAACCAACCTTACCCACAGGAGGCAGACACCAAAAACAACGGGAACTACGAACCTGCAGCCTATGAAAAGGAGACCCCAAACACACTAAGTTAAGCAAAATGAGAAGACAGAGAAATATGCGGCAGATGAAGGAGCAAAGTAAAAACCCACCAGACCAAACAAATGAAGAGGAAATAGGTAGTCTACCTGAAAAAGAATTCAGAGTAATGATAGTGAAGATGATCCAAAATCTCGGAAATAGAATGGAGAAAATACAAGAAACATTTAACAAGGACCTAGAAGAACTAAAGAGCAAACAAACAATGATGAACAACACAATAAATGAAGTTAAAAATTCTCTAGAAGGAATCAATAGCAGAATAACTGAGGCAGAAGAATGGATAAGTGACCTGGAAGATAAAATAGTGGAAATAACTACGAAAGAGCAGAATAAAGAAAAAAGGATGAAAAGAATTGAGGACAGTCTCAGAGACCTCTGAGACAACATTAAATGAACCAATATTTGCATTATAGGGGTCCCAGAAGAAGAAGAGAAAAAGGGCCTGAGAAAATATTTGAAGAGATTATAATTGAAAACTTCCCTAATATGGGAAAGGAAATAGTCAATCTTAAGTCCAGGAAGTGCAGAGAGTCCCATACAGGATAAATGCAAGGAGAAACACGCCAAGACACATAGTAATCAAACTATCAAAAATTAAATACAAAGAAAAAAATATTAAAAGCAGCAAGGGAAAAGCAACAAATAACATACAAGAGAATCCCCATACGATTAACAGCTGAACTTTCAGCAGAAACTCTGCAAGCCAGAAGGGAGTGGCAGGACATAGTGATGAAAGGGAAAAACCTACAACCAAGATTACTCTACCCAGCAAGGATCTCATTCAGATTCGACGGAGAAATTAAAACCTTTACAGACAAGTAAAAGCTAAGAGAATTCAGCACCACCAAACCAGCTTTACAACAAATGCTAAAGGAACTTCTCTAGGCAGGAAACACAAGAGAAGGAAGAGACCTACAATAACAAACCCCAAACAATTAAGAAAATGATAATAGGAACATACATGTCAATAATTACCTTAAATGTAAATGGATTAAATGCTCCAACCAAAAGATATAGACTGGCTGAATGGATACAAAAACAAGACCCGTATATATGCTGTCTACAAGAGACCCGCTTCAGACCTGGGGGCACATACAGACTGAAAGTGAGGGGATGAAAAAAGATATTCCATGCAAATGGACATCAAAAGAAAGCTGGAGCAGCAGTTCTCATATCAGACAAAATAAACTTTAAAATAAAGACTATTACAAGAGACAAAGAAGGACACTACATAATGATCAAGGGATCAATCCAAGAAGAAGATATAACAATCGTAAATATTTATACACCCAACATAGGAGCACCTCAATACATAAGGCAAATGCTAACAGCCATAAAAGGGGAAATTGACAGTAGCACAGGCATAATAGGGGACTTTAACACCCCACTTTCACCACTGGACAGATCATCCAAAATGAAAATAAATAAGGAAACACAACCTTTAAATGACACATATTACAAGATGGACGTAATTGATATTTAGAGGACATTCCATCCAAAAACAACAGAATACACTTCTCAAGTGCTCATAGACCATTCTCCAGGATCATATCTTGGGTCACAAATCAAGCCTTGGTAAATTTAAGAAATTTGAAATTGTATCAAGTATCTTTCCTGACCACAACACTATAGGACTAGATATCAATTACAGGGGAAAAAACCTGTAAAAAATACAAACACATGGAGGCTAAACAATGCATTAGTAAATAACCAATAGATCACTGAAGAAATCAAAGAGGAAATCAAGAAATACCTAGAGACAAATGACAACAAAAACACGACGACCCACAACCTATGGGATGCAGCAAAAGCAGTTTTAAGAGGGAAGTTTATAGCAATACAATCCTACCTCAAGAAACAAGAAACATCTCAAATAAACTAACCTTACACCTAAAGCAATTAGAGAAAGAAGAACAAAAACACCTCAAACTTAGCAGAAGGAAAGAAATCATAAAGATGAGATCAGAAATAAATGAAAAAGAAATGAAGGAAATGATAGCCAAGGTCAGTAAAACTAAAAGCTGGCTCTTTGAGAAGATAAACAAAATTGATAAACCATTAGCCAGACTCATCAAGAAAAAAAGGGAAAAGACTCAAATAGAATTAGAACTGAAAAAGGAGAAGTAACAACTGCCACTGCAGAAATGCAAAGGATCATGAGAAATTACTGCAAGCAACTATATGCCAATAAAATGGACAACCTGGAAGACATGGACAAATTCTTAGAAAAGCACAACTTTCCGAGACTGAACCAGGAAGAAATAGACAATATAAACAGACCAATCAGCAGCAGTGAAATTGAAACTGTGATTAAAAATCTTCCAACAAACCAAAGCCCAGGACCAGATGGCTTCACTGGCGAATTCTATCAAACATTTAGGGAAAAGCTAACACCTATCCTTCTCAAACTCTTCCAAAATATAGCAGAGGAAGGAAGACTCCCAAAGTCATTCTGTGAGACCACCATCACCCTGATACCAAAACCAGACAGAGATGTCACAAAAAGAGAAAACTACAGGCCAATATCACTGATGAACATAGATGCAAAAATCCTCAAGAAAATACTAGCAAACAGAATCCAACAGCACATTAAAAGGATCATACACCTTGATCAAGTGGGGTTTATTGCAGGAATGCAAGGATTCTTCAGTATACACAAATCAATCAATGTGATACACCATATTAACAAATTGAAGGAGAAGAACCATGTGATCATCTCAATAGATCCAGAAAAAGCTTTTGACAAAATTCAACACCCATTTATGATAAAAACCCGCCAGAAAGTAGGCATATAGGGAACTTACCTCAACATAATGAAGGCCATATATGACAAGCCCACAGCCAGCATCGTTCTCAATGGTGAAAAACTGAAACCATTTCCACTAAGATCAGGAACAAGACAAGGTTGCCTACTCTCACCACTGGTATTCAACATAGTTTTGGAAGTTTTAGCCACAGCAATCAGAGAAGAAAAAGAAATAAAAGGAATCCAAATTGGAAAAGAAGAAGTAAAACTGTCACTGTTTGCAGATAACATGATACTATACATAGGGAATCCTAAAGATGCTACCAGAAAACTACTAGAGCTAATCAATGAATTTGGTAGAGTACCAGGATACAAAATGAATGCACAGAAATCTCTTGCATTCCTATACACTAATGATGAAAAATCTGAAAGAGATATTAAAGAAGCACTCCCATTTACCATTGCAACAAAAAGAATAAAATACCTAGGAATAAACCTACCTAAGGAGACAAAAGACCTGTATGCAGAAAACTATAAGACACTGATGAAATAAATTAAAGATGATAGAAACAGATGGTGAGATATACCATGTTCTTGGATTGGAAGAATCAACACTGTGAAAATGACTCTACTACCCAAAGCAATCTCCAGATTCAGTGCAATCCCTATCAAACTACCAATGGCATTTTTCACAGAACTACAACAAAAAAATTCACAATTTGTGTGGAAACACAAAAGATCCCGAATAGCCAAAGCAATCTTGAGAAAGAAAAACCGAGCTGGAGGAATCAGTCTTCCTGACTTCAGACTATACTACAAAGTTACAGTCATCAAGACAGTATGGTACTGGCATGGAAACAGAAATATAGATCAATGGAACAGGATAGAAAGCCCAGAGATAAACCCATTCACATATGGTCACCTTATCTTTGATAAAGGAGGCAGGAATATACAGTGGAGAAAAGACAGCCTTTTCAATAAGTGGTGCTGGGAAAACTGGACAGCTACATGTAAAAGAATGAAATTAGAACACTCCCTAACACCATACACAAAAATAAAATCAAAATGGATTAAAGACCTAAATGTAAGGCCAGACACTATAAAACTCTTAGAGAAAACATAGGCAGAACACTTCTGTGACATAAATCACAGCAAGATCCTTTTTGACCCACCTGCTAGAGAAATGGAAATAAAAATAAACAAATGGGACCTAATGAAACTTCAAAGCTTTTGCACAGCAAAGGAAACCATAAACAAGATGAAAAGACAACCCTCAGAATGGGAGAAAATATTTGCAAACGAAGCAACTGACAAAGGATTAATCCCCAAAATATACAAGCAGCTCATGCAGCTCGATGTCAAAAAAACAAACAACCCAATCCAAAAATGGGCAGAAAACCTAAGACATTTCTCCAAAGAAGATATACAGATTGCCAACAAACACATGAAAGGTTGGTCAACATCACTAATCATTAGAGAAATGCAAATCAAAACTACAATGAGGTATCACCTCACACCTGTCAGAATGGCCATCATCAAAAAATCTACAAACAATAACTGCTGGAGAGGGTGTGGAGAAAAGGGAACCCTCTTGCACTGTTGGTGGGAGTGTAAATTGATACAGCTACTATGGAGAACAGTATGGAGGTTCCTTAAAAAACTAAAAATAGAACTACCATATGACCCAGCAATCCCAGTACTGGGCATATACCCTGAGAAAACCATAATTCAGAAAGAGTCATGTACCACAATGTTCATTGCAGCACTATCTACAATAGCCAGGACATGGAAGCAACCTAAGTGTCCATCGACAGATGAATGGATAAAGAAGATGTGGCACATATATACAATGGAATATTACTCAGCCATGAAAAGAAACGAAATTGAGTTATTTGTAGTGAGGTGGATGGACCCAGAGACTGTCATACAGAGTGGAATAAGTCAGAAAGAGAAAAACAAATACCTTATGCTAACACATATATATGGAATCTTAAAAAAAAAAAAAAAGGTTCTGCTGAGCCTAAGGGCAGGACAGGAATAAAGACACAGACAGAGAGAATGGACTTGAGGACACAGGAAGCGGGAAGGGTAAGCTGAGACGAAGTGAGAGAGTGGCATGGACATATATACACTACCAAATGTAAAACAGATAGCTAGTGGGAAGCAGCCGTATAGCACAGGGAGATCAGCTCAGTGCTTTGTGACCACCTGGGCGGGGGGGAGGGAGACACAAGAGGGAGGAGAAATGGGGATATATGTATATGTATAGCTGATTCACTTTGTTATACAACAGAAACTGACACATCATTGTAAGGCAATTATATTCCAATAAAGATGTTAAAAAAAAAAAAAAGAATAGTAAGGTACAAATGGAAATGCCAGCATGTAATGGAAATTGCTATTTTACCTTTTGTGTCCTCAACACCATAAGCTTTGAGTCCGGTGAACTGATCAGAATCATTCTTTTATGAATAACGTAATATGCTTGTATCCAAAAATATACTATTGTTGTCACCTTCATCTTTTCCTTGACCCATATGGCTTGCTGTTTCTCCTCAGTGCCTGATCAACAATAACAAAAGCAAGCACTGTCCTCTATAGCTGGCTGAAATGCATACTAGAGAGATGGAAGCATCTTCCCAGGGTATCCTAGTCACGGTAGTAAAGTAAATGCACTAGGGCAAGTCAGTTCTGTGTCTAACTGACAATTCATATCCTTGTCAGACATGAGCTTTATCCTTATTCCTCACCAGCATGGATTCTCATTAATGGCCTGAAGCATAAGTGGTGGATCGTATTCAGGAGTTCTAGTCACTATGAACAGCCATGGATGAGACACTTAATGTAATAATTCTTACACTAGGGAGGCTACAATAATTTCATTGTTAATAACTGGTTAAGATTTTGAGAACTTGAGATAGGGAGCTTTTATAAATGGTTCTCATTAACTTCTGTTAAAATAGCCTACCAACTACATTGGGCTTTCAAGGGATATATAAGAGTTCAGTAGCAATTTCTAGATTTTGTGAGTGTGAAACAACCCTGGGCTCATATCTTCAGATGACACTGATGATTCCATACAAGATACAGTTGTCTGAGACATTCTCTCAATTAAATAACTTTCTTTCCTTTATGGTTAGTCTTATCTGATCAAGTAAGATGACCTGGTATCCACTAGAATTCAGAAATTCTATGAAGCTGAAGGTTAGAACATGGTAGAATTTCTTTTTAATGTTTTATAGGATGATTCCTACCTAAGATGGGAACTGTTCCATTCTCTGTTCTCCAAGTTCTTTACTGAAGCTTAAAAAAAAAAGGAGGGAGGAAGGAAAGGAAGAAGGAAGGAAGGATATGTTTGTTTTTCAGACTTCAGTATTAGACATCTTCAAATGTTAAACCTGGCAGAGTAGCCAGTGTTAAATATGAGAGAAAATCGTCCAGTAGGCATTTGGGCCTGCTCTCAGCAAAGTGTCACCAACAAAAATTCACTTGCTGTTTTTCCTTCTGTTTGATTAATTCATTAGGCTTGAAACTGAGATAACAGTTTGATTTCCCTCCTCTATGACACTCCAAGTGAAAGGATTAAAAGAGTTGTGTTGTCAGTAGCATAGAGAACTCTGCTGACACTATCCTGGTTGGGGAGTAGAGAGACGGTTCTAAGTGTCACAGTTCCTACAGACTACAGAAAATGTGGTAAGAAGGCACAGCCCAAAGGTGACCCAGTATCCTTTCTTTAATGTCCGATCTTGCTTCCAAAAAAAAAAATTTTTTTAATAAATTTATTTATCTATTTATTTGTTTTATTTTTGGCTGTGTTGGGTCTTCGTTGCTGTGCACAGGCTTTCTCTAGTTGCGGCGAGCGGGGGCTACTCTTCATTGCGGTGCGCAGGCTTCTCACTGCGGTGGCTTCTCTTGTTGCGGAGCACAGGCTCTAGGCGTGCGGGCTTCAGTAGTTGTGGCATGTGAGCTCTAGAGCACATGCTCACTATTAGTAGTACACTGGCTTAGTTACTCTGTGGCATGTGGGATCTTCCCAGACCAGGGCTCGAACCCGTGTCTCCTGCATTGGCAGGCAGATTCTTAACCACTGTGCCACCAGGGAAGCCCCCCAAAAAATTTTATTGAGAATTTTTATGTGCAATACACAATGTTTGGCACTGTGGAGAGTATAAACAATTCGGGATTTCTGTCATAAATGTAAATAAAAATACACATACACAATCCTGCATGTATACACATACCTTACATGCATACATATATACATATATACATTCACATGTAAAGGCATATATCATTAGTATGCTTTGAGCTGGAAGAAATAGAAAACATCAACTCAAATGGATTAAACAATAAAGAAATTTATCACTTCATATAACAAGTAGTCCAAAATTAGGACCGCTTCTGATGCTGTACAGTCAGGACTCAGGCTCTATTTTTCAGCAGTTCTCTTAGCTTAGCCTTTTTGTTGGCTTTGTCTTCAGGCCAGCTGACCACGTGATTACAGGAGGGCTGTGGCAGTACTGAGCATCCTGGGCAGATGAGACAACATGCAGAGGCAGAGAAAAGGGTTTTCTCTTTCATGAACAGATTGGGGATCTGTTGACAAGGAGATGGGGGGTGAGAATGATGCCATCAGGAAACCTACAGTCTAGTAGAGGAGAGAGCATGTAATAGTGTGGTAGACACTGTACTAAAGGCATATACAACCGATGATGATTGCACCAAAGACAGAGTGCTGTGTTCTCGGCTGGGAGAAAATGTTAGAGAGAAAGGATAGAGGCTTGGTAGAGGCTGATCAGAGAAGACTTCACTTGGGGAAGAGGTTGTTAATCCAGTTTGGGACATGTTGAGTTTAAGGTACTATAGGACCTCCTGGTAGAGAAATCCAGTAGACAGTTGATGTATATTGATCTAAAGCTGAAACATCTAGATAGAGAAAAAGATAATAGGGTTTAGGTGGTGGCGAAGGCTCTGAGGATGGATGAGCTAAATCCAGAGGACACACTAGGACCAGAAATGAGATCCTGAGGAAGCAACACTGACTTTTAAAGCATGGGTGAAATAAGAGAAGTTGACAGAGACAGAAAATAAAAATGGATCTTTTAATGCCATCTATGTGTGGGATGGGTGTAAGCCAACTAGAAATGACATTCTGTGATATTCACACATGTGATTTGGGTAAAGGACTGGTAAAAGCTAGGAACCTTTCACTACCCGTTATTTGCCCAATAGCAGGTGCCCTTCCCTAAGAAACTGGTTGAATGAGACAGAGTTTCATTGGAGGTATGGCTAGACCTGAACAGTCATCCACCCAAAGGAGAATTGGAGCATTAAATTTTCTAAAATGGGTCTCTTTTTTTTTTTTGGCAGGAGTGGTCACACATTACTTGCCTTCTGGTTTTCCCGCCAAGAGGGAAAACTAAACCGACAGCAGACAATTGAACTGGGACATCACATCCTCAAAGCACACATTTTTAAGGTAATTAAAGAAGTTGGAGGTGTTTTTCTTTCCATTTCCATCAGGCTTTCCTTAACACTGTGTGTATGAAGCTACTGTTATGTCAGTGTGGCCCCTGCTTTCTGAAATCAGTTTGTTGCAAAATTGGTCCATCTCCTAAAATTTCTGACCTGTTCCTCCCTAGGACTTTGAAAGAAAGCCACATTTGTCATCTCCCAGTTTAGTGGATTGCTAGGCTTTCCAGGAAAGGTACATGTATAATCATTTAGGTAAGAAGCGTATACACATACACATGTGTACTCCATATATGACCCACCATCTCCTGAGAAGAGTCACATTGTAGCATTAGTTGCAGGTTTTCACAGTGTCTAAAAAAAATCGCTGAGAGCAGTTTACTCTCTCAGTGTTCTCTTAATTGTTTTAGTGAAGATTTTAATATTCCTGGTGCTGTGATTTTCAAACTCTTTGTCTAGAACCAACTATAACCTTCCTTTAAGCTACTTCCCCCATTCTCTCTTCAAATTATAATCCCAGTTTTTCGCAGTAGTGTCAAAACTTTTAAGGACTCCAAGCATCAAGCCTCCCTCTCCCAACATCCACACAGCTGGAGTGGAGGACCCAGAGGAGGGCACGTAATTCATCTGTTTGTGCTTGTATGCATTCGTTTATTCAGTGCTTACTGAGGCATTGTACTAGGTACTAGGGATACACAAACCAAAAATATACAGCCCCTAATCTCAAGGAATTTATAGTCTAGATAGCAGTTGTGGGGCAAAGGACAGAAGTCAAGGAAGAAATTTGTTTTCCTGATTTTCCTAGCCCACAGCTTGCTATTTCATCTGCCACCTACAATCCCTACAATCTCTTCAGACCACTTTTGCTGCTCCCAGATTGAGAAATACAGAGATCTTAAATAGTCCTCTGGCTTGGACTTCCCCCAAGAGATACTGTTAAAGATAAAACAGTTCTGTTCTCTTCAGAGAGAAAAATGGCATTAAGGGCAACTTCAAGAGCCTAGCAAATTCTTCCCAGTATATAAGTACACAGCTAGAGAAGCCTTTTCATCAGATGGACAGAAGTAAAACCCACAGTGACAAGTCCTTTATTTGAATCATAATTGTCTTATTAATAAATCACTCTACCAAAAATGACCTTACCTAGTGACCTTACTTAATGGGAGCAGAGTGAGACTATTTTATTTTAACAGGCAAGGTGTCTCATTCCAATTTCAAGTGAACCAAAAACTATCTGCTACTTCTACAAACTCTGAGATGAGTATCCTTCAATTGGATGGGAAAGTAACTTACGTATTAAGCATCACTGCTTTAAACGCTTGAACATTTGGCATCACCCTCTGCCTAGGATCAGATGCAATGAAGATGATGCCTGTCTTTATGCCCTGCACCATAAGATAAATACCACATGAAACAGATAAATGATATGAAGTTTCATTTGATCCCCTGTGACTTTATCCACTACAGGGAGACCTACATTTATTTATTTTTTTATATCCCCATGGCTTATTTATTTTATAACCAGACGTTCGTACCTCTTGATCCCTTAACCTACTTCATCCTCCCCACAACCCCCTCCTCTCTGGCAACCAGCAGCCTGTCATGGAGACCTACACTTAAACCATACACTCCTGTCACTGACACAGTTTTATCTTATGCTGCTGCAGACAACATGGTTGCCTGAGATAAGACTGGCTCCGTGTGTGATTCAGGCCATAAATACTCGGGTGTATAGCATGTGGCGATGACATGACTGCAAGCTGAAGAATGTGGACTCAGACCATGGTTTTCCTGATGCTGCACTTTTCAGGGTCCTTTAAATGCAGCGTGCTCCCTGTTGATAGACTTAAGCTTCTCTCAGACTGCCAGAATTCTCACTTCCTATCAGCTGAGGGTCATGAAAAGGCAAAGACAGACTCAATGCTTAGACTCAGCGCCACTTAGAACTGCCAATCAGCAGTGACATATAGTCCAATTCATATTTCTTTCCAGTTAGTTTTAAATTTCCCGTATTTTATCTTTGTTCATGAAAAATTACATATGATGTCATTAATCACCTTAAAAATATGAGGTTGAGTGTCTGTAATTCTGGATATTTGGTATATTTACAGAGTTGTGTAATTATTACCACTATTACTACATTTCCATCACCTTAAAAATAAACCTTGTGTCCATTTGAAGTCACTCCCCATGAGCTTCCCCCAACCCCTGGCAACCACTAATCTACTGTCTATAAGTTTGACTTTTCTGGACGTCTAGTATAAATGGAATCATACAATCCATGGTTGTCTATGTCTGGCTTCTTTCACTTAGCATGATGTTTTTAGGGTTCATCCATGTTGTAGCATGTATCAGTACTTGATTCCTTCTTATTGCCAAATAATACACCTTTTTGTTTATCCATTCACTAGTTGCACATTTCGGTTGTTTCCACTTTTTGGCTGTTGTGAATAATGCTGCTATGAACATAGCATACAGGTTTTTTTTCCCTCTAATTATTTTTTAAAAATAAAATTAGACATATTAAAGTGAATAACTCATTGGCATTTAGTACACTTACAATGTTAGTGTTCAGGTTTTTGTGTGGACATGTCTTCAGTTCTTCCAAAGGAGTGAGAGGTCTGAGTCCCTCCTCAGGCTCCCCAACCTGGGTGTCCTGTACCGGGAAGATGAGTCCCCAGAGCATTTGGCTTTGACAGCCAGTGGAGATTACTTTTGGGAGTCCCAAAGAGCTGCAGAAATAGAGTGGCTAAATGGACTGAAAAAAGAAAAAAAAGACCTGTATATATGCTGCCTACAAGAGACTCACTTCAGATCAAAGATACACAGACTGAAAGTAAGGGGATAGAAAAAGGTATTCCATGCAAATGGAAACAAAAAGAAAGCTGGGCTGGCATTACTTATACAAAATAGACTTTAAAACAAGGACTAACGAAGAAGGGTAAAGGGATCAATGATGATAGAGAGATCAATGATACATAATGATAAAGGAGTAAAGGGATCAATCTGACAAGAAGATGTAACAATTGTAAATATGGATGCATAGTAGCACGTAAATACATAAAGCAAATTTTAACAAACATAAAGGGAGAAATTGACAGTAATATAATAATAGTAGGGGACTTAATACCCGACTCATATCAATGGACAGATCATCCAGACAGAAAATCAACAAAGAAACACTGGGCTTAAATGACAATTATGGAATTAATAGATATGTACAGAACGTTTCATCCAAAAACAGCAGAACACACACTTTCTTCAAGTGCACATGGAACATTCTCTAGAATAGAGCACATGCTATTCCACAAACAATTCTCAATAAATTTAAGAAGATTGAATTATATCAAGCATCTTTTTTTGACCACAGTGGTATGAGACTACAAATCAACTATACGGAAAAAAACTACAAAAAACACAAACACGTGAACTCCAAACAACACACTACTAAACGACCAGTGAGTCACTGAGGAAATCAAAGAGGAAATCAAAAAATATCTAGAGATAAATGAAAATGGAAACACAATGATCCAAAGTCTATGGGATGCGGCAAAAGCAAGTCTAAGAGAGAAGTTTATAGTGATAGGTGCCTACCTCAGGAAACAGGAAAAATCTCAAACAATCTAACCTTACACGTAAAGGAACTGGAAAAAAAAAAGAACAAACAAAACCCAAAGTTAGTAGAAGAAAAGAAATCTTAAAGATCAGAGCAGAAATAAATGAATAGAAAAAATAGAAAATAGAAAAGATCGATGAAACCAAGAGCTGCTTCTTTGAAAAGACAAACAAAATTGATAAATGTTTAGCCAGACTCATGAAGAAAAAAAGAGGGCCCAAACAAATAAAATCAAAAATGAAAGAGGAGAAGTTAAAACAAATACCACAGAAATACAAAGGAGCATAAGAGATTACTACAAACAATTGTACACCAATAAAACGGACAACCTGAAGAAACAGATAAGTTCCTAGGAACTTACAATCTCCCAAGACTAAATAAGGAAGAAATAGAAAATATGAACAAATTGATTACCAGTAATGAAATTGAAAATTGAATCAGTAATTTAAAAAAAAAACTCCCAACAAACAAAAGTCCAGGACCAGACAGCTTCACAGGTGAATTCTACCAAACATCTAAAGAGTTAATGCCTATCCTTCTCAAACTGTTCCAAAAGCTTGAAGAGGAAGGAGCACTTCCAAACTCATTCTGTGTGGCCAGCATCACCCTGGTACCAAAACCAGACAAAGACACCGCAAAGAAAGAAAATGACAGGCCCAGGTCACTGATAAACATAGATACAAAAGTTCTCAATGAAATATTAGTAACCCGAATTCAATAACACATAAAAAGGATCATACACCATGATCAAGTGGGATTTATCCTAGAGACGCAGGGATGGTTCAATATCTGCAAATCAATCAACATGTTACACCACATTAACAAAATGAAGGATAAAAATCATGATTATCTCAGTAGATGCAGAAAAAGCTTTTGACAAAATTCAACATCGATTTATAATAAAAAGTCTCAACAGAGTATACAGAGGGAACATATTTCAACATAATAAAAGTTGTATATGACAGATCCATAGCCAACATCATCCTCAATGATGAAAAGCTGAAAGCATTTCCTCTAAGATCAGGAACAAGACAAGGATACCCACTCTCACCACTTTTATTCAACATAGATTGGAAGTCCTAGCCACAACAATCAGACAAGGAAAAGAAATAAAAGGCATCCAAATTGGAAAGGAAGACGTAAAATTGTCACTGTTTGCAGATGACATGATCCTATATATAGAAAATCCCAAAGATGCTACCAAAAACCGTTGGAACTAATCAGTTAATTCAGTAAAGTTGCAGGACACAAAGTTAATAAACAGATACCTGTTGTGTTTCTATACACTAATAATAAACTATTGGAAAGAGAAATTAAGAAAACAATCCCATTTACAATTGCATCAAAAAAAATAAAATACCTAGGAATAAATCTAACTAAAGTAGTAAAACACTTGTACCCAGAAAACTATAAGACATTGATGAAAGAAATCGAAAACTACACAAATGGAAATATATACCATACTCATGGATTGGAAGAATTAATATTGTTAAAATGACCATACTACCCAAGGCAATCTACAGATTCAGTGCTATCTCTGTCAAAACATGAAAGGCGTTTTTCACAGAACTAGAACAAATAATTCTAAAATTTGTGTGGAAATGCAAAAGACCCTGAATAGCAAAAGCAATCTTGAGAAAGAAGAACAAAGCTGGAGGTATCATGCTCCCTGGTTTCAAACTATACTACAAAGCTACAATAATCAAAACAGTATGGTACTGGCACAAAAACAGACACATAGATCAATGGAACAGAACAGAGAACCCAAAAATGAACCCACACTTATATGGTCAATTAATCCATGACAAAAGAGGCAAGAATATACAATGGGGAAAAGACAGCCTCTTCAATAAATGGTATTGAGAAACCTGGACAGTTACACACAAAAGAATCAAACTGGACTACGTTCTCACAAAGCAAACAGAACAGATTAAGTTTTTAAAAAGAATACCTCCTCAGATCTACTTTGTGGTTCCCAAACTTCATTGTTAATATCTTGCGGCCCTCAGGATTTCCTGCTTTAACTCACTTGACCCAGATATTGGCAGAATAGTAAGAAGATTGCTGGGAATTCCCTGGCGGTCCAGTGGTTAGGACTCCACACTTCCACTGCAGGGGGCCCAGGTTCAATCCCTGGTTGGGGAGCAAAGATCCTGCAAGCCACACTGCACGGCCTTAAGAAAGAAGAAGAAGATTGCCAGAGAATCTTGCCATCACAACAGGAGATTTTAAAAAACAATTTATTCTAACTTCCTTTTGGAGTAATCCAAGTAAAAGGGGCAAACATTAGTACATACAGTGGGACTTAGGCCAGTCATACTAGAGAAAATTTGTTGCTGATGGCAATCAAACCTATGTTGTTTCCCTGAGGATGAACAGATGTGATTATTTTAGGCTGTTAGGGTGAGCAATGCTAGCTACTATAACAAACCTGCAAAATCTCAGTGACTTAACAAAGGCTTATTTTTCACTTTCGTTGCAGTCCAGTACAGATCATTGGGCAGGCTTTTTCCACATAGTAGTTCCAAAATCTCCTAGGGTCTCAGGATCCTCCATTGGATCATCTGGCCTGCAATCAAGAGGAACAATAGAAAGTGTGGAGAAACACATGGGGAATTTGGGGCCAAGGCTGGACATGACATATTACTTCTGCCCACATTTTATTAGCCAGAAGTCAGTCCCATGGCCCACATAACTGTAAAGGAGGCTGGGAGATACAGTTTTCACAAATGCCCAGAAAATGAGATGGAGATCAGTGATCACACTGCATTATCTCTGTTACCGTGTATACTTTACTAACTTGAATTTAAGAGATTGATTCAAGAAGGCTAATAGAAAAGATCTGGGGAGAGGGGGGATTATATCCAGATATAGCAGAAAAGAGAGGTATTAAGTAGATTTGTTGCCGCAGACTGCCAAGGTAGAGACAGTTTAAGTTAGCCTGTTCCTACAGGACTAGTCTTCATCTGCATCAGTGGATTGGCTTTGTTATGCCTGGGTATTGTTTGAGCAAGACTCTATTCTCATTTGTTAGTACCACAAACCTAGAGGCTCCTAACTTACTACTGATGGTACTTTTTAGCTGGGCTAATGATTTAATTGTCTCTATATTTCTTTTTCAGGGTTTGAGTAAAAAAGTTGGAGTATCATCCTCCATCCTCCAAGGTCTCTGGATCTCCTATAGCACAGAGGGTCTTTCCATGGCATTGGCATCTTTACGAAATCTCTATACTCCAAATATAAAGGTAAGTGATAAATTACAGCCAGATTAAAGAATTAACTATGAAAACCTAAAACCTAAAGCTAGGAGGACATTTAAGTAGCTATTTAATCGATCTTTGACTTGCCTTAGACTGTCGCCTATTAATTAACCTTTTACTGATAATTTGATATATTTTACATTTTGTTCTGAGTTGAAGACCAAACCTATTGACCTTGCACCTTGTATAAGATGACTCTGATTGTAGAATAAGTCCTGCTGCTTCTAGGGAGTAAGTCATTCTTGGACCACCTTTGTTTTGATAGGGGTTTTTCTGACTGACAGCTCACTTAGTGGAGACTCTGACAGCACTACAGTATGGGTGGTGTTGACTTTAGTTACTGAGCAGTTTATATAAAGGAGACCTTTCACATCCCTTTCCAAAGGCAAGGTATTGAAAAAGGAACAAATGAAGATTTTAAAATAAAGCCATTACTAAATGCTTCTGGGCACTTATTGTGGGGTCCCAGAGGATTTAATAAAAGATGACTGATAGGATATAACTGATATTTATTTGAGTATTATTTCTGTTTATTCACTTATTTCTAGGTCAGCCGACTGCTGATTTTGGGAGGTGCCAACATTAATTACCGGACAGAGGTTTTAAATAACGCTCCAATTCTATGCGTCCAGTGTCATCTTGGTTACACAGAAATGGTGGCCCTGCTGTTGGAGTTTGGGGCCAACGTGGATGCCTCCTCGGAAAGCGGCCTGACTCCTCTGGGCTATGCTGCCGCCGCAGGCTTCCTAAGCATTGTCGTGCTGCTGTGCAAGAAACGGGCCAAGGTAGTGGCTGTCCGGCTCTGCTGCCTTTTCGTCTTCCCTTTTCTTTCTTCCTGCTATAGACTCTTCCTTATCTCCTGTGTTACCTCCTGAGTGTAGGTAGAATACATCAGATCCTATTAGGGAGCAGATCAAAGGGAGAACCAGCTCTGATTACGTCCTACTGGTGCCCACTTGCCATGGCCAGTTCCATGCTGCATCTGCACACAGTTCTAAAACTTTTGAGAGGCACTTAGGAAACTGCATTTATCAGCAGCCATAAAAAGTCCCTGCCTAACAACCAAGAAATTCTCTCCTGAGCTCAGAGTGAGGACAGAGAAGCGGGGGAGCAAGGAGATGGCACTGTGAAGTCTGAATTGAATGGTGCCTCTAGACCCTAAGCCTTTCATGTTAGAGTCTTGAAGACGCCCCTGAAGAGGTATGGGGAGAAGATGATTCTCTCTGACCAGAGGAACTCAGAAGTGTTTCTGTTAAGTGTATTTTAATTCTCTCAAAACATTTCTCAAAAATATATTTGCTTTATAGTATCTCAAAGGCCACTGATAGAACTCAATTTCAAAATATTGGTGAAAAGAAAAATGCTGGTCTCAAAAATGTAGGCCTCTGGGGAACATTGTAGCCCAATGGTATTTTGTTCCCATCCTGAAAACAAACTGAGGATTTTGGTGGTTTTGCAGTGAAATATAAGTAATATGTATGACCTCGTTCTGAGGTGTCCAGTGTCCTTACCAGGGAAGAACTGTGTCTCCTGAGACTCCTTTGGGAGCTGGGACCTGGGAACCTCAGTGAAATCTCAGAGCCGTAGTTGTTAACTGTGACACAGGAATGGTCCACCTGTAATGTCCTAGTCATTTGAATGAACACCTCTAGAAACAGAGTGATAACTGGGCCTTATTACTACTGCTGTGAATTCATATTCTAATCTCAGCTGGGTCTTTCCTGTTGCTCAGGTATCATTTTATTCATCTCTTATTTTCCCCAGAGCAGATAAATAAATCATTTGTGATCTTTTCAAGACGCTATCAAACCTCTTTTGCCCTCCTACGACTACCAAGATGGAGTTTATCTCACTGTGCCTCTATCTCAAAACTCTATTAATCCTTACCTACACTCACCTTTACTTCTGCCTCAGAGAAGGAAGTGTTTACCTTCCTTTCCAGAATGCTTGCCTCCACTATATATATTTTGTTTTTATTTTTTTTCTTTTTCGGCAATGCCGCATGGCTTGCGGGATCTTAGTTCCCGACCAAGGATGGAACCCATGCCCCCTGCAGTGGAAGTGCGGAGTCCTAACCACTGGACTGCCAGGGAATTCCCCACCTATATTTTTTAATCTCAGTATGTTGCTCTTTCTCTCACATCATTTCATTCTTTTTCTAAATTCACACTACCTTTCTTCTCAGTTTCTACAACCTATGAATGTCTTATCTAACCCAAAAGAGAAACTCCCCTCTCTCTCCTAACCAGAAGCCACCATCCCATCTCTTCCCACCCATGTCCGCCAAGCCTGTCCTAAGAGTCATCTCTACTTGCTACCACTGCTTCCTTACTACTCCTTAACCACTTGTGGTCTGGCTTCCGTGAGAGAAAGAGGAGGCAAGTCATTAAAATCATAAACTTTGGCTTCAAGCACGACCTGGTCAAAGCCTGCATTCACACTCGCTTTCTCTGAGGGCTTGGATGAGTCATTTGACCTCTCTCAGTCTCACTTGTTTAACCTAGAAACAGGGTTAAGAGGGGCATTGTGACAATTAAAAGTGATCGAACCTTTTTAAAAAGAGATGAAGTCTCTTTTAGTCTCATGCAGTGCCTAATAAATAATATCCTTAAAAAAGGAAAAAAAAAAAAAAACCCTAACCTCTTGGCATTCAACTGAAGCTACTCTCAAAAGTCACTAACAACTGCCAATCGCCAAATAAAGTAACTATTTCTCATTTCTCACCCCTCTAAACCACTTAAGTATTTAGCCAGTTATTTTGTTGCATAACTGAATTGAATGTTCTTTAATTATAATTGGTCTGATATTTTCTCTTCATTAGATTGAGTCTGTATGTTTTTGGCAATCACACCACAGACATGATGCACTGCCCTTATTCATGCAGCACTGCAGGAGGTGCATGATGTTGAGATCTCATTACAGGGGATGTTAACCTCTATCACCTGGATAAGGTGGTATCTTCCAGGTTTCTCAACCTGAAGTTACTGTTTCTCCCATTTGGAATTAAGAAGTTTCTTTTAGGGAGATGCTTTCAGACTAGGCAGATACCTTGTATCTTTTTTTTGTCCACTAATTTTTTTGTCCACTAATTTAGGGTCCATCCATTGATGGGTCCATTCTTGCTGCAGTAATTATTGCTATGATATTTGCATAATAGTGATTTTCTATTTCCCTCTTCCTTCTACATTTATTAATTGGAATTCTACTGTAAGGAAGAGCTCTCCCTTCTCCTCAATGTATTCATTTATTCATTTACTTATAGCACTATGGGTTCCTGGATATTTATTTTATTCTATGATCTATAACCCATTGCCGGTATTTTCTTTTTTTGCTCAAATTGCCCCAGATTTGGCCATTGGGAGCTTCTTCACGTTGGTTCCTGTGTCCTTTCAAGCCCCCACCCCCATTATTTCATGAGTGCTTCTGTACTTTCTGGCACCACAAGATGTTCCAAACTCATCTTTTGCTATTACTGTCCCAGCCCTGGAATCAACCATTTCCCCAAGAAGCCAAGGGTTCTTTTAATTCATTGCTTTAGTTTTTAAAAAATACAGTTCTGAACATGAAAATTCTCAATGACGCTCCATTACTTATTAAAATTCAGGGGCTTCCCTGGTGGTGCAGTGGTTGAGAATCTGCCTGCCAATGCAGGGGACACGGGTTCGAGCCCTGGTCTGGGAAGATCCCACATGCCGCGGAGCAGCTGGGCCCGTGAGCCACAATTACTGAGCCTGCGCATCTGGAGCCTGTGCTCCGCAACAAGAGAGGCCGCGATGGTGGGGGGCCCGCGCACCGCGATGAAGAGTGGTCCCCGCTTGCCGCGGCTAGAGAGGGCCCTCGCACAGAAGCGAAGACTCAACACAGTCATAAAATAATAAATAAATAAATAAATAAAAAAGAAAGTGAATTTCTAAAAAAAAAAAAAAAATTCAGACCACTAGCCTGGCATTCAAAATATCCATGCTCTTGTCCCAAAAGACCCTCTCAACTTTGTAGTTTGAACTCCCCCTTAATGTATCTTACCCTTCAGAAACTAGAATTAATCATTTCCTATCCCAGCCAGTTGAGATAGCCCTTTTCTTAGTCCATTTGGGCTGCTGTAACAAAATACCATAGACTGAGTATCTTATAAACGTTTCCTTGTTACAGTTCTGGAAGCTAAGTCCCCACAGCATGGTGCCCGCAGATTCGGTGTCTGGTGAGAGCTTCCTGGTTTACAGACAGTGCTTCTCGCTGTGTCCTCACACGGTGGAAGGGGGCAAGCAAGCTCCCTGGGGCCTCTGTATAAGGATACTGATCCCATTCATGAGGGCTCTGCCCTCATGACCCAATCACTTTCCAAAGGCACCACCTCCTAATTACCTCAGGGGTTAGCATTCCAACGAATAATGGTGGGAGAACACAAACATTCAGACCATTGCACCTTTCCCTCTGAATCTGTTCCTGATTCTGGCTGGAAATTCTCTGAAATTTTATTGCACTTTTGCTTTCCTTCTGACATTTATTATATTACACCTTTGTTGGACGAGTTTTTGTTGTATTGGTCGCATTGCCCCTATCTTGTTCAAAACTTTGAGAGTAGAATCTATATTTTACTCTCTTATTTACCTTTTTATCCTATCGTGTACCTTGTACATGGTAGGCATTCAGTAAACATTTGTTATGTGGATGGCCGGGTGGAACTAAAGCTGGAGAGAACCAGATACAGAACTTAGGCTTCAAGTGCTCTAACTACCACTGGAAAATAACCTGCCCACCTGCCAGAAAAGGCTGTTCATCTATTGAGACTTGTAGCTGGGGACCTTCTGGTAGACTGACCTTAATCAGCCTTCTCTTTCAGCCTAAACTTGTAACCAGCACTGCAACTGTAAAAACTGCTGTTGGAACATAGTCTAGCATTAAGTTCCAAGTACCTCTAGCCATTTTGGCCAGATGGTTGAGATTCTGCCCTCCCACTGGAAGAGAGCAGTGGCCTTTGCCAAAGCATAGTGGTCAAATGTGTGATTCATGATATGAGATGTTTTGCTTCTTTGGAAGACCAAAAAATTTGAGCTTCAAAACTTTTTTCTTCCCTTTCATGATTTCAAAGACAGTTTTTTGTGCCAACGCAGCTTACAAGTCTTTCAAATTTGGGTCTAAAAAGAACTATTTGAGGACAAGGGAGAGTGTACCTCAGGAAAACAAAGCTGGAGCTGGGAGTTTTGGTGTTTTGTTTTTGGGTGGTTTTTTTTGGTTTCTTTTGATGTGAAAACAAAAACCTGACGTTATGCAAAGAGGTTCTCCCCAGAGGGGCATCTACCAGAGTTGTAGCTCAGTGAAGATCTAGCCTGAGTAGGAGAGTATCTTCTAAATTTTCTCAGGGATTGGTCCAAGGAATAGGAGAGGAGGAATCTTAGTAGTCCAGACCTGTGCAGTGGGCTGATGTGACTAGATTGGGAATACAGCCACAGTCTTTTTCACATAGGTTTCTCTGTCCCCTCCCGTAGGTGGATCACTTGGATAAGAATGGGCAGTGTGCCTTGGTCCATGCTGCACTCCGAGGTCATCTGGAGGTTGTCAAGTTTTTGATTCAGTGTGACTGGACAATGGCGGGCCAGCAGCAAGGGGTGTTTAAGAAGAGCCACGCCATCCAGCAGGCCCTCATCGCTGCAGCCAGCATGGGTTATACTGAGGTAAGAAAGCAGCGGATAAGGTTTGGGGGGTTTTTTCAAGCTGTGTATTGAAGGACCTAGGAAACCAGGAAAAAGGGGTTGCATTATTATAAAATTGCCAGCCTAGGGCTTCCCTGGTGGCACAGTGGTTAAGAATCCACCTGCCAATGCAGGGGACACGGGTTCAAGCCCTGGTCCAGGAAGATTCCACATGCCGCGGAGCAACTAAGCCCGTGCGCCACAGCTACTGAGCCTGTGCTCTAGAGCCCGCGAGCCACAACTACTGAGCCCGCATGCTGCAACTACTGAAGCCCACGCACCTAGAGCCTGTGCTCTGCAACAAGAGAAGCCACCACAATGAGAAGCACGCACACCGCAATGAAGAGAAGCCCCCGCTTGCTGCAACTAGAGAAAGCCCACACGCAGCAACAAAGACCCAACTCAGCCAAAAATAAATTAAAAAAAAAAAAATTTGTCAGCCTAATTAATTAATGTGAATTAGGTTTTTGGTCATTGATCTGAGGAGTAGGGAGATTCCAGGGTACCTAGAATTATGTTGGAAAGGATCTCGGGAATTATCTAATCTGATTCCTCCCCATCTTTCCACCCCTATTTAACAGACAATGACACTAGGCTCAGGAGGTTATTTTTTGACCTGTGTTCACATGGGTAGGCAGAGTGGAATGGAAAGGGCACAACAGTTGTAATCTCAGAAGAACCAGGTTTGAGGCCCAGCTTTCCTACTCATCAGCTCTGGACCTTGGGCAATTTACCTAATCTCTTAGAACCTTAGTTTCCCACCAGTAAAACGAGGCTAATAAATTCTTTTTTACAATGTTGATATGAGATGTAAACTGTTAAACACTGTGCAGATGGTATTTTTGCTAATTTATTTATTAATGAAAGTAATAATACAGTGGCAAAATATGTGGAATTGGTAGTGTTCTAGGAAATGTGTAACAGCCAGCTCTGGGGAGGGGAGTGGAGTGGAGCAGAAGTGTGTATGTGTGTGTGTGTGTGTGTGTGTGTGTATGTACATATAGACTTAAATTTATTATAAATTTTACTGATATTAAAAAAAATGTTGCACACAGTTTACAAATAATAATGAATTGTGTAATACTCTTAATTGAATGCTTTTGTTGATTTTTGCTAAATGTATATCCATACCCATCCTGTGGTTACAGCTCAACCATGATTTGATAAATGAAGTTGCACCCCTATTTGCTCTTTTCCCAATAATTTTGTCATTAAATCTGATGTGCGATCTACTGTTAAACTACGTCTCACCCTCATACAAATTATATTCATTAAACTGGAACCTCTTTTAGCTTTAGCACTAAATCAAATCCTCATTTACAAAGTTTGCCGATTTCCAGGGTATAAATACCCCCACCATGGCTGATTTCAAGCTGCCAACGTGACATCACCGAACACAAAGTTTCAAAGAGATGCACAGGAGCACACCATTATATAAAATTTCCACCATACACATACAGTAAATATAAATAACCTGAAGAGCATAGATAATAGTAAAATGAAATTAAATAATTAAGAAGTTATAACATTTGATATTTTAACCTTTTTTAATATAATTTTTTAATAAACATCTTTGTTTACTGACTGGCTTGCAAAATTCCGAAAATTTAACAGTCCGCTTTCATGGGCCAGTACAAGTTGGCTCGCCACTGCTTGAGATGCTTCAGTGACACAGCTACCCCATCAGCTGACCTGATGTATCACCAAGGGAATATTAAGTGAAATTGGAATTTTTATTATCTATAGAAGGCTTTTTAGCTCTCTCTACAGTCAAATTCCTGGAAGCAGAGCTGTCACTTTCCTTTGTTGTTAGCAGCCATTCTCCTTTTATTATCCCCAAGCAGTCCTTGTAATTCCAAGAGGAAAAAAGAAGATAATAGCTCCGTTCTGAAAAACTACGGGCCCTCAGTTTTCTCCATATTTATTTTCTGGGTTTTGTTTATTGATTTTTTTTCCTGTTTATTTCTTGGTAGCATTTTTATTAGGAGGACGAGGGTTTGCTTTTTTAACTCAAATGTGATAAATATGTGATTTTTGGAAGTCACATGCTGTGTAAGTTAATTGTGTTCAAGGGAAACATGTAAACTACCTGGTAGAACAAATGCTCATCATGGCAGCTTTGGGTTTTTATGCGAGGACAGTCAGTTCTGACTCCTTTTGTGTGCAAGAGAGAGCATGACCCTTGGGTATCTGGGTATCTTCCAAACCTCACAGGCTAGTATCAGTAGTATAGTTTTCCGCCTGACGTTTGAGCTGACACAACTTCTTGTTTCAGATTGTCTCCTACCTACTTGATCTTCCAGAAAAAGATGAGGAGGAGGTGGAGCGAGCACAGATCAACAGCTTTGACAGCCTCTGGGGAGAGACAGGTACCTCTTGTGGACATCTCTCTCTTCTCTGTGCATGTGTCATGTCTGCGTGGAGATATTCTCTGCATCTCACACCCTGATTTTTTTCTCTGCCAGACCAAAGGTGGCAGTCTCTGTCTTACGGCTATTGTGTTGGAGACTGATTCAGCCAAAGTACAAAGTCACGCAGTTTCCTTCTTTCCTCCTCTTTCCCTTTGGATGCTCCATGCCATTAGCCCCAGAGTCTTCTTTCAGACAAAACCTTCCCCCGCTCTTGTTTCCAAATATTTTAAAAGACTGAAAGTTTCCTTACAGTGTGCCAAACCATAGCAGAAAATAGTTGTGAACTTTTTTTTTCCTGTGATCCTTATAGCAGTTAGGAATAAATATTTCTCCTGTAGCTATAAACCAAGAAGTTAAATTTTTATTGACACCTCTGGCTTACTGAACCAAGTGTTATCATGGCAGAGTGGTCCTGACATGGTTAAACTGATACGTCATGAGTACAGTTGCTATCAGGATGCAAAATGAAGGTCCCCCCTGTAGGGCACAGCCCTGCGCAGTCTCTGTAGCAAAGCCATTTCTATATTGCTTGGTACTTACTCCACAAACGGAAGCCTCTTCCTTGTGGCCTTTGCAGGAAATGATTGTTGTCTTTCCCCCAAGTCTAAACTGGAACATCTGGAAAAACATTAGTAACCTTTTATGTGTTTTTATGAAACCAGGGCAGTAAAAACTGTAGAATCACCACAGATATGTGTCGTGTTTGCCAGGATAAGTAGACCAACATTGAGATGGCCGATTTTAGGGAGAACATTTTACTAAACAAGAGGGGGATATGCTTTGGTTAGGGTCAGAATGTTATTAAAAATGAGAAGATGCTTGAATTCACTTAAAATGTATAATTACCTATTGAACTGTGATGTTTCCACACATGGCAGTAATCTTATATATAGGTTTCATGGCTTCTTTAACATCGTGTAGAATGGTCCAGAGCTCAGGAATTTGCTTCTCAAACAATCCCTCCCTCTGTCAGAGCCAAAGAGAGCAGATGCCGGGCAGCTGCAGCTTAAGAGCCCATGACAGATTAAAGGAAAATGTGCAGCTGGCAACAGCTGCTGTCTCTGGGGCCCCACCCTGAGGGAAGCCAGAGGACAGACTGAGGGGAAGGGGCTGGCCAGGGCGCCAGCAGTTGTGGAGTGTGCATCCTGAGACCTGGAGCTGCGGGAGAGACATGATGGTTTACATCCCATCAACACAGCCTCCCTGACACAGCCCCGCCGTCCCTCCCAGAGTCTCCTGTTGCCAGGCCACACGCGTGCAACCCTAACCCTAACTGGGGAGGGCAACAAAAAGTAGTGGCCCGATGGCGATAATGGACAGAAATTACAAGACTAGCAATCATAGTGATGAATATCACACACATCCTAGTGCTGTCCTTGAAAGAATTCCTTAAAAATGTTCAAGAAGGGTGTGAACTAAGTGGAAGACTTATTTTTATTGATATGAATTTCTTATTAGAATAAAACTTTACAGCCTCAGGACTTTTAAAGGATTTCCTGCTTTAAAGTGTGCAATAAAGTTTGTTACATTAATTTCCTTACATACGTACCATATCTCAAGATTGTAAAAAAAAAATCAAAGTTTCACATCAGTTTGCTTGTAGTCAGAATTGTGTTGTGTTTAATTTGATATTTATATGAACTAATTTCAGCATTATGAACATAAGACTAGTTATTTAAATATGAGTTAGAATGAAATACATTTGTAATATAATTTATAGAGCTATAAAAAGTTATTTGACTTCAGAAAAATTTCTGGGAAATGATGTCTTTGCTATGTTAAAAAATGTCCCTACAACTCACCACTAGTGTAGGGTAGACTCTGAGTTGCTTTTCTATCTATAGTGATGGATTTACCAAGTACACGTTTCTTTTTAACTTACGGCACATAATCGTTTAAAATTTATAATGACTCATTGAATTGTGATGTTTCCTCCAATGGCAAAATCTTTTACATGTTTCCCTTGCATAGAGAATGAAGGTCTATGACCTGCAGCCAGCTGGTTAGGGTCTCATATCTGCAACCCTGGCCTAAACAACCCAATTTTTTACTTAGGGAAAATATGATGGTAATGGTGTTTCCAACAATTTGTATCATTTACTGTATTAAATCCAAAACACCAGTAACTATAAGAAACTATATAACCATTATTTTATGTGCCATTCCAAAAAAAAAAAAAAAAAAAACCAGAAAGAAAAACCCTCTGCCTATAAAACTGACACAGTTCTTTATTATCACATCGATTATAAGATGCAACCTGACTTTGAGATGTTAAAAATGCGGAGGGAAGAAAGTGCATCTTAGAATCAATGAAATATACCTTAGCATATGGTGAAATATTTATTGAGATGTAATTTTTACATATCAGATTTTCTAAAAGCAGGTCACTAGAATATCCTGGTTGTCTTCGTCCTCCTTTTATGGCCTTTTGTCCTTCCAAAGAGCACCTTCCTACATCGAGCTTTCACCATCTGGCTGACTCCTCCCATCCTGCAGAGTTTTCACAGATTTCTTATGGAACACAGAAATCTGTGTTCCAACACAGAAGAAAGGCAATTAAGGTGACAAGATGGTTCACCAATCCCTCCTCTCCTTTGTCTTACAGCTATAGAACAGAACCAGCATTAAAAGCTTCTAGCAACTCTGGAGAGCCTGAGCCATCCATGGCCCAAAAGTAGCGAAAATTCAGAAAATAAACAAGATACCATTAATTCGTGCCTTCATCATCTTTTGCCTAGATTATTGCAACTACTTCCTAGCTGATCTTCTTGTCTCTGGCCTCACCCTTTTGTGATTTATCTCCCAGACTTCAGCCAAAGTGATCTCTCTAAGCCACAATCTGTCCATGTCACTTTCCTGCTTACCACCCTTCATTGACCACCTGTAACATTAATGTAGCATAGAAAGGGACTTCCCTGGTGGTCCAGTGGTTCAGACTCCATGCTTCCAATGCAGGGGGCACAGGTTTGATCCCTGGTCGGGGAACTAAGATCCCACATGCTGTGTGATGCGGCCAAAAAAAAAAAAAAAGGTAGCATAAAAAGACGTGTCATGATCTCTAGCATCATCTATTGCCTGTCTTCTCCAGTAGGAGTAAACGTGCCGTTCCCCACCTCAGTGCCTTTATACGTGCTCTCCCTGTGCCTAGAATGCCTCCCTGTTGTCGTTGCCTGTAAGTCTCCTATTTCTCTTTCAGCATCTCGTTTAGATTGTCATCTCTTCCTGGAGACCTTCTCAGACACTTCTTCCTCTGTGCCACCTCCAGACAACCCCCATGGACTTATCTCTGTTGTGCTTATCACACTGTATAGTAATGTATTTGTTTGTCTGTTATCCTTATTCAACCCTGAGTTCCTTGAGAGCCGACAGTATCTGACAAATAGCTCTATAAATGTTTAATTAATGTTGTTTTGGATAGCAGTGATCAGTATATGTCTTCCCCACCCACCTCCATCCCATCGGTCTTCCATGACCTGTCTGTGCTGTACACTTTCAAGGTTGAGAAGAGATAAAAGAACCATTTGCTTCTCTGCATTCTATTCGCATCAGCATCCCATCGAAGCCGACTTTGGCTGTTTCCTCAACTCTGAGCTGTATCCTGTCTGTGTCTTCAAACTCCTTAACTGTTTCCCTTTGAAAAAGGACCATTTATTTCAGATAATCTCATCAGATGCTGACACGCTAGGGAACGAATTCTGTTACTGGTCTCTTAGGAAAAGAGATTTGGCTCCAAACTGTTAACATTTGCTCTAAGAATCAGTTTGTTGTTTTACAGAGCTGGCTTTGCCTTAATCGTCTCTCTTTCAAAAAGTTTTAACGTTTTTTGATAAGACCTATATAAAATCCAGCCAAAGCAACTCCTTGCTCTTGGATTTTGAAAAGTACAGACCAAATTTTCCATAGTTGTGTTGTTCTGAGATGAAGTTGGCCAGCTGTGTTAATGACCATGTCCAGATATCAGCTGGAGATTCCTGCCAAATTACATCATAACCTAAGTAACAGAGATGATACAACAAAGAAAAAGGCCGAATGGAACATTCCCTCTCATATAAACATGTTGTCCGGTGGGTTGAGATGGGCCAGCCCCCAGCAACATGACTCCAGGTTAGAGCAGACAGTATATAAGTTTAGCTTTCAGGATGGGCACTGCTTGTGAATTTTCATCTGTGTTCTGTGAACTAGCATCATTGACGAGAGGCTTGATTCTGAAATACTGTCTGTATTTTCTCCAGAGTGCTATAAATTCTTGCGTGAAAAAGAATGTATTTGCGCACACACACACACACACACACACCCCACGCCATACACAAGACATTGAAAGGGAGGTTTGCTGCAACCCTGCCCCCTGGTAGCTACTTTAAACTTGGGAGGGTTAGAAATTTTCCAAACCCTTTGTTTTATGTACCAACGAGATGATTCTTATGGTTCCTAACAAGTGTCTAACCCAGTCAAGTTCTTTCTTTTTCCCCAACTTGACTGAGATATAATTGACATACAACATTGTGTAAGTTTAACGTATACAATGTGATGATTGCCAGTCAAATTCTTAAGCTACTCTTGTGTTCTGACCCAAGAACTAAAGTTGTGTTTTTTTTTCCTGAACTATTAGAAATGTGAACTTGGAAAAGAGGGAAAATCACTTTGATTTAAAGAACAAGAGACAAAACTTCTCAGTCAAGTAAACAATCAAACCCATCAATACTTGTAACTTATCCATTCGGGACTTGGAAATGACCCTCACCTCAGATAGGATGAAGCCTCTGCCCTTCTGTGAGGAACAGGACGGAAATGCCTATGTTAAGAGTTCCAAAAAATAAAATGAAAAATACACATAAGACAAGGCCTAGATACATCTAGTTTAAGCTCTTCTAAAATTGCCACATTTTCCTTCATAAGCCCTTTCTATCCTTGAGGAAGGAAAAGATTACTTTGAAGGTTTATCTCAGTGGAAATTACAGGTAGTTTTAGTTTTGCATATGAGTCAGTTGTGGATAAATTTGGCCAAGCTCAAAGACAAAATGCCGTAATTTGCACTTAAATGAAAAAAATCACAAGTGACCATTTGATTTGAATTTCAATTACTTCCCTGATTAGATACCAACATTTGCAAACTGAAATATTATCTGCACCTGCCAAGTATTATCTTCCTCTGATTTGTCATTGGAGTAGGTGGCCACAATAAAGGAAGGACCCGCTGACTACCACATCCGTTTTTCAAGTCTGTGTGGGGAAAAAGGTCTCCATACTCTTTCTTTAAAAGCATAACTCCTGCCATTTTCTAACAGTGTTTACCATCTTCCCTACCCTCATCTATTTAAAACACTAAGTGTACACATTTGAGATCCCTGGTTAAGAGACAAATACGTATTTGTTCAAATATAGACTTAGTAAGAAGTATATCGACAAATTCCTCTTACTGCTATTGAAATAGTACTCAAAGGATGAAATAAGCACTCTTAGAATCTCCGCTGTATCAGAGATCATAAACAATGGACAGTAGCACAGAAGGAAGAATATTTATGTTTCTTCCTGCTGTGTGTCCTTTATCCTCGCTATAGCTGTTCTTTATCTGTGACTCCATTATCCTGTATTCAGAAGAAAAGAGCCTTTGTCACACTTCTCTCATCTTTAAGACTATTACCTTGAACAGTTTTGACCCTCCTATGAAAATGGTCACGCATGTACTAGAAACTTCTGTCTCAACTGATGAAAAAAAAAAAAGAATGAAAACTGGCCCAAGGCTCTTAGACTGCAATTTCTTTTTTTTTTTTTTTTTTTTACTTTTTTAATATATTTTTATTGTAAATACTCCCTTAAAAGCAATCCAGGAAACTGTCGTTTAAGAAATCAACAAAATTAAGACTGCAATTTCTGACTGGTTCTCTGAGTTTAAGGGCCCAGGAGTAGAAATTGGCCAGAGGTGGTTCCTAGCTAACTCTAAAAGACCTTAGTCTGCAAAGACCCTTCTCTCTGCATTCTTACCCATGCACATACCAGTAAAAGGTTTGTAGCTGGGACGAGGTACCAAAAAAGAGAGGTATTAAAAGCAGAGAAGACAGTCTGGGTAGGAAACATGAAACCAAGTAAGTTTGGTCAAAGGTGATTTTTTCAATAAAATTATTATAATTGTCTCCATATATGTAAGCCCTTTTATTTTTCTTTGAAAATTTCCTTCATGGCAAAAGTAGCCAAAATCATCATTCTTGGAGGTAAAGTAGCAATTACATTCATCAAACACAGGTATGCTGCCCTGCTTACCCTAGAGGGCTGGAGAAGGCAAGAACCCCTGTCCTCACTCTGTGCTCTCTGCCCTTAGCCCTGACAGCTGCAGCTGGAAGGGGCAAACTGGAGGTGTGTCGTCTGCTCCTGGAACAGGGGGCAGCAGTGGCCCAGCCAAACCGCCGAGGGGCAGTGCCCTTATTCAGCACCGTTCGCCAAGGCCACTGGCAGGTAAGCAGGTAGCTACTTCCAGTGCCCCAGGCAGGGGTGAGTGCTGGGCGGGAACTTCTGAAGCAGAGAGCAAAAAAATCACAAAATTTGGGTTATCCAGCAGTCACTGGGTTTGAAGACTTGAGCCTCTGTTATTAATATTCTGGTTAATTGAGAATATGTCAGAAAATTAACATTCATACCTTCTATATGATACAGATCATTCCTGATGATCTGTATCGTATAGAAGGACTAGCTACTTTTGGCCTGGTCATGCAGTGACCTCCTTCTCACACTTCACAACATCCCCAGGGTCTCTGGAAGGTTCAAACCTCAGCAGATCCCTGCTAACCACTTACAGCAGGTGTGTCTCAGACTTGCAAAAAGAAAATGTGGTATATGTAAATTCTAGTTATGCGATCTTTCCAGATGTTTGGATTCTGGATAAACGCTAATTTATATATTTAGGATGGAAAAAAAAGTATATTGGTTATAATCTTTGAAAATGTTTAAGTAGGAAAAAAGTCCTAGGAGCCAAACAGTGCTAAAGAGTTATCAGAGGCTGTATTTTGTATTTACTGTATTCTGTTCAGTTGTAAATATTCACTGCAGGCAGGTTTGCAACCCCTGGAGGCCAGTAGAATGGCACTGACATAGGTGTTGGCGCTTCCATCATGGGGTTGTTTAGTCTACATCTTGGCCTTTGTTATCTTGAATTCTTTTTTACTGAGTGGCTGAGTCGGACATTTAGAGTTGAGTTCTTCTCATTTGGCTGTCCCTGAGAGAGTCAGAGATCGAACCCCATGGTACTAGACCACGCAGGGGTTTCTTGCAGTGGGAAGTTTCTTTAGAGGTGACTCGCGGGGAGTTCTCACAGTGTGGGGGAGGGCGTGTGTGCGTCTGCTCAGCAGCGCTTCCTGGCTGATTGGTCCCTGCTTCTCTGCACCTGCAGATTGTTGATCTTTTACTCACCCATGGAGCTGATGTCAACATGGCAGACAAGCAGGGCCGTACTCCCCTGATGATGGCGGCTTCCGAAGGCCACCTGGGAACTGTGGACTTTCTCCTTGCTCAAGGTCAGTCCTACGATGCCAGAGCTTGATGATCAGTGCCCATAACAACCCAAGGAACTCATGATTTCCAGGGATGGATTCCAAGAGGAGTTGAGAATGGATATTCTTAAGCCAGTTGATTAGAAAATGAAAGTCCGTCTCCTCTCTTCTCATATACAGTGGGACCCTTCTAATTCTGACGTTCTCTGTTTCTTTATAGCTTGAGGGGTTTTTGGTATCCTAATCAAATTTACATAATCTAAGCTCTTTAATCTCCCAACTTTGATTTTTTTTAATGTACACTCAATAAATGTTCATCTTCCAGGGATCGTATTTTGACTTTATCAATTCTTTTGTAAGCCTGCACAACTAATATTTTTCTTGTTTCCTAAGGAGGCAAATGGAAGTTGAAATGATTGTTGACCATGGGACCCTATTTGAGGAATCAGGGTATTATTACCCTCCTATTGTAATAAATTCCTTTTGACATTTACCAACATTCACATATTCCTGGTGAATGGGAAATAAGTGAAAGGAGATTGTGGTCATGCTATCCAAAGCATTCCCTTCCATGGCTCTGACCTCAGTCATCTATACAGAACAGTAGTGAGTGACAGGGGAACCTCTGTAGTAGAAAAGCTCCAGTCACTAGTGACTCTGCAGTACCATCTAGTGGAGCTTGAGCATTTGCATCAAGCAGGAGGTGGTGTGACTGTGACCAGCTTTTACTCCATTCCAGCAAGCCTCCCCTATGAGTAAATGGGATCTTTTCAACTATAATTAATATCCATAAGTGCACACACTTCAAGAAAAACAAGCTCCTGCAAATCATGCCCAGGCTGGAGCAGCTGAAGGGTAGTTGATTTAGGAAGAAGACAAGGTTTCTTCTTCTAAGATTTCAAACTACAACTCAGTCAGAGACTTACTGGATCTTTAGCTCTCTCCTGCAAAGATTTGTTTCCACAACCTTAGACTCACAAAACTGGGTCAGAATCAGAGAACTGTTTTCCCGGTGTACAGAGTGGTTCTTGCTTCCCCAATACAAGCCACCAAACAAACCAGGTTTCATGGTATCTATCCTTCTGCTAAGAGGGGGCTGGAGGAGCAAGGGAGATATGCCTAGCTTCTCAGGATAAAACATGGCAGGAGTAAATGTCCCAGAACAATCTGAGCCTAGTGGAAAAGGCAGGACCCCTTTACCACAGATAAGCTGTAGATGACTGCACACAGTCTGCCGAGAGCCCGTAGAAGCTCATCAGACACAGATCCCAGAGATTTGTTCCCTTTACGCTGCAGGCATTCTGGTCTCCAGTCTTCGTACTGTTTCATTCTTTCACACTTAAATCAGAGACTTTCTCCCAATCAACAAATCCTACCCAAGTTTATTTAGCCTACGTTATCCGCAAAACACTATGCTAGGAACTGAGTGATTTTTTTAAATAAATACACTACAATCTATGTCTTCAAAGGGTCTGTAATCTGGCAAGAAGGGGATAAAACAAAGATAAGGAACTACCTTAAAAAGCAGAGAATCCTAAGTACTCTGATGATAAAGGTATTTGAGTTAGAACAGGACAGACTTTGAAATTTGAATGGGAAAAATGTTCTATATTCAGGGAGAGGACGTAATGTAAATGAAAGGTCGGAGAGGAGAAACAGTACACAACAGGTTTGGGGAAATATGCAAGTTGTCCAGTGACATACATGAGGACTGTTGGGAAATAAAATTGGAAATGTATGTGGAAAGAAATTGAAAAGGAGCAGATTAAAAGAGTTTGGACTTATCTGAAGGCAGTATGGAGCCTTTCAAGATTTTTTAAAAGGGAATCAGTGCCAGAGTTGTGCTTTAAAAAAAAAAAAAAATCACTTTGGCAGTGGTGTGAATAGTAGAGTTGATGAAGGGATTATAGTGGACCTGGGGGTCAATTAGGAAGCCATTGTCATCGAGTAGATGAGAGGTAATGCCAAATCCAAGGTGCAGTAGCTGTTAGGATAGAACAGGAGGGCCAAGTGCAAAAAAGATTTTGGATATAAGGGTTGATTACATGCAGGACGTAAGGATAGATGAGTTGACGATAACTCCAAAGTTCTAAAATGGATGTTTGGGAGAACTGTGATTCTGTTAACTGCCAGGAGAAGAAAAGAGAGGAGAGGAAGATTTCAAATTGAATTTTCGGAGGAAATTGAATACATGGGTTTTTTTCATATGCATCTCCTTTTAATTTCTTCAATTCCAGCTTCCCTTATCTTTGTAAAATCAATTTATCTGTAACATACATCCAGAACCTTCTTATCCTGCTTTTTCCACCCCTGAAGACTCTGTCCAGGAAATTTATAGATGTTGCATCTGAGAAAACTCCTTAGATTCTGTCCCATATTCAGACTCATTCCATGTTAGCGTCAGTGTTTTAGTTGCAAACTATACCGTTGTGAAAAGATAACCCAGTACATGGATGGCTCTCCTCAGGGTTAGAAGTATCGTACTTTCCAACCCTTCATCCTGTTACGGGAAGCCCCAAAGTCTGGTTCTCTGACCTCTAGGGATACAGAGGTGATAGGCCACATAACTGCTGAGTAGCCCCAGAGCCTGGCTGTGGCAGGTCCTGAGCTTGATCTGACATCTGAATCCTGTCCAGCTGAGGAGGCAGCCTGGAAAATGAACTATGTGTGCAGTAAGTTGATCTCTAATTTAGTTAGTGAGCATGTCATGCCAACTGTGTGGAAAGAGTCATCTTAGGTACTCTTCAAAACTAGCAAGGGAACGACGGGCTCTTTGCCATCCAAGAGCTTACAGTCTAGGCTGAGAACCAAACGTGTATTGAATTTTAGACTAATTACAAAACATTACGGCAAGTGTGCTTGCTCCTCACAGGTGAGAATAGAAATGTTGAAGGGAAGAACATGCAGAATATAAAATAGGCTAAAAGAGTGGGGATGGGGTTGTTGAAGGCTGACGAGTTTAATTAAACTCCCGATTTCCTTCCTGGCCTGGGCTCAGTCTCTTCCCATGAGTCCGTTTCCTTCCCATTCTAAGGAGGGAGAAGGTGACCTGGTACTATCGTCAATGATAAACATGTTCTGAGCTCCTTATTTTATGAGGACCTCTCAAGGAGTTTATACTATTAGAAATCGAAGATTTTTGCCGAGTTCAGAAAACATGCACTGAGAATTTATTACATATAAGTGGGATACATAAAAAAAAAAGATTAATAACAGAATAAGGTGACATATGTCAAGCAGGTTCAAGATGAGGTAACAGTGAATGGGAGAAGCGTTTTGGAGACAGGGAGGTTTGAGGTGGTTCCTAGAGAACAGGTAGAAGTGAGGTTAAGTCATGGGGAGAAAAAAGGTTTCCACACATGGGAGCAACGTAACCAGAAGTGAGGATACAGGAGTACTTGTGGGAGATTCTAGGGGTGGTGAGCACATCCATTTTGGCCGAAGTTGAGGATTCTCACAGAGGAGTGATGAAGCTTACGGATGGACAGTAAGCTTGGGGAGAGATTGTGCACAGCCCAGGATAGGCTGCCCTGTCAAAGAACTGGACTCTTGTACTGACAGCTCGTGGGAGCAATTTTGTTAACAGTTTTATCAAAAGACAACTCACATGCCAGAAACATAAGCTGTGCTTTGGCCGAGTGTACACCTTGAATACCAGCTTTCCCTCCTGCTGTGAACTTTCACGTTTCTCGTGTTTCCTCAGCCCTGTGTTATGCCTGCTCTTGTAGGTGCCTCCATCGCGCTAATGGACAAAGAAGGATTGACAGCCCTCAGCTGGGCTTGTTTGAAGGGTCATCTCTCGGTAGTACGTTCTCTGGTGGATAATGGAGCTGCCACAGACCATGCTGACAAGAATGGCCGCACCCCACTGGATCTGGCGGCTTTCTACGGTGATGCTGAGGTGGTGAGTGCCTTTAACCAAGCCTCAGGGTGGTAAGAATAGGGAAGGTCCTCTATCCACAGTGTCATCTGGGGTTGATGATTCCTGACATAAAGTTCTCAGATCTATACTTGCTGGAGGGCAGGAACATTCACAACACCATTAAAGACCAGGAACATAGGTCTGGCCTGGAATACCATGGCTGTCCAGCCTGGTTCAAACCAGCAGTTGAATAAAGGGCAGGCAGCAGCCAGAGCCCTGAGTGGAGCAGTGTGAGCCGTTACACCTGGGTTAACTGCGCTGCTTCATCCGTGTCCTAGGTCCAGTTCCTGGTGGATCACGGGGCCATGATCGAGCACGTTGACTACAGCGGAATGCGCCCTTTGGATAGGGCAGTGGGGTGCCGGAACACTTCTGTTGTTGTCACTCTTCTGAAGAAAGGAGCCAAGATAGGTAGGAGAAAGGAAGAGGGTGCTGGCCATCTGTGCCCAGGGGCCAGACTGGTCCGGTGGTCTGGCTGCCCCGGGTGTGTGGTGTGAGTGTGTGTATAGTTTGCCCTCTGCCCTGGCCCAGTTATTGTCCGAGTGAACAGAAAGACTCTTGGCCCAGAGAAAGCACCATCTGAGCCATGGTCTACACTACCCTGTGTCCAAAATCACACGGCTATCTGCCGTGCCGCGAGTAGCCTCAGCCAGGAGGCTGCTCTGACCTTAAGCGCATCTCGGCGCTGATGCCTCGGTAGCAGCCCCGCCCTGTGAGCATCCTGGATCCCTGCACTGCCACAGCCTTCGCTTTCCCTTGCTCTGTATGTGCTTTGGCCTCTCGAGTCCCTGCGGCTGCTGTCCCATCCATCCCTCAGACCTGTAGACAAGGGTTGGCTGATATGCTGGCTTTTTTGCTGCCTGCCTCTCACTGCTGCTTTTTCCTTCTTTTTTTTTTTTTTTTTTTTCACCTTCATCCATTTTTTTTTCCTCTCCTACAACTTTTTGTTTTCTCCTTTCTTTGAAGGTTGTCAGACGTTACCGAGTCGCCCACGAGGTATATTTCACCGCTGTCAGCATCAGGCGTGGTCTGATGGCTTGGTCAGCTTTGCCTTCTCCTCTTTGATTTAGCCTGCATGAGTTCCCTACACCTCTAATCTTTTAATTTACTTCACCTTAAAAGAAGATTTTTTTTAATGACTGTTGTAGAGAATAACTTGAACTTTTGATAACTAACCCTGAAAAGCTTAGTTGGTAAATAATTCAGGCATCCGTAAACTAATCGAGTTAACCTTTTCTTTCTCTTTGTGGGTAAAGTGGTCCTCAGTCATGTTGGCTTGTTTCACATTGGAACCGTGCTCCTGGTTCAGCATGAATCCCAGGAGTCCTATTCAGTACTTACAAATTAAGGGAGCCTTTAGAGTCTTTCATGGTTTCCCTTCTGCAAAGAACGTATTTAAAAATTGAGACTGAACAGCTGGGGGTTTTGAGTCCCAGATTCTGAAATAAATTACCCTTTTTGGATTTTTAAAATCTTACGGTGACATTTAATGTAAACCCTTTCTCCCAATTTCCTTATTTAAAATAACTCCAAACTAAGCCATCGCCTGCCCAGATACAACACGCAGGCTTTGCTGCCCTCCAATGGTGCAAACTCAGACAGTGCAAACATTCTTATTTTAAGGTGAATACAAATCCAACGCAGCTTCTTGGCAGGGGGAGTTAGTAAGACGCTCCCAGTTCTAAAAGATGAGGCCATTGTTGTGGAGCAAGTTGTTCTCTCAGCAGAAATTCCCCAGGGGTGTTTTTTTCACCCAGCTTCCTACCACCCTTACATTGTATGAGTTTTTTACCCATCATGCATCCTGTACACTACAGGTCCAGCCACATGGGCGATGGCCACCTCCAAACCAGACATCATGATCATCCTGCTGAGCAAGCTGATGGAAGAGGGGGACATGTTTTATAAGGTGAGGGGAGGAAGGAACCGTGTCCTCCAGACAGCCGCTGACTGTTCTCTACTTGTAGAATCTCCCAAAGTCTCGGCAGGTCTCACCCTTGGTTCTAGAGGCAGTGCCGTCCCTCAATGGTGGGCTCATAAGCTGAGGATCCCAGGTTTTTGCTTTCTCAACAAGAGAGCAAGAGTAGCCTGCACATGCCTGCAGCCGATGAACCTAAAGACCTAGTGGTACCTGGTCACTAATAGGCAGATACATAGATTCTACATGGCATCTGTTCATTGGAGCCTGGAAACCATGGGACAAGTAAAAGAAAAGTGACATAGTGCAGATATTTCCAGTCTGTGGGAAAGAGGCATCAATCTTAGGTTTTATATTTAATATATATGTAGATTTAAAAATCTGTAGTAATAATAGCTTATCAGCATCCCTGAGGAAGAAAAGGAAACCAAGACAAATAGCAGTTATAAGATTTACTTGAAGTCATTCACTGAATGACAACAAAAAAGGTATGAAGTCTTCTTGTACTCACAATTCAAGCTGAAGACTCCATACCCTAACACACACCAAACTCCCATGGGCTGCAGGAAGTCCCTTAAGAACTTTCCATGTCAGAGTTATCTCATTGTGTTAAGATTAGCTGAATCTTCTTCTCCTAAAGTAAATACAAATCCAGCCCAGCTTTTGGCAGCGGGTGTCACTGAGACATGCCCAGACCCAAAGATGAGGAAATGATTGTGATGCACGTTACTTCCGCCTTGTGTAAGGAGTATACAGAGCTCCTGGGAGTAGAGTTGTATTTCCCGAAGACCCTTTGAGTGAGAGTTATTGTAATCTAGGACTCTTAGGCTTCTAGGAAACTTGAGTTCTGACCCAACCATGATTCTACATGACTTCAAAGAAGGGCCTCTCTAGGTGTCATGTTTATGGACTTGAGAATGGCATTGCTGTCAAGAATCTCAGCCCTGTTTATAACATAACTTCTGGCATCCTAAGACAAGGAGTCCTACCTCCTAAACAGGCAGAGCTACTCCTGCTCCTACCCAGAATTCTGCCTTGGAAGACTCCCAAGTCTGTCCTCAGTGAAAGGGTCTAAAGAGAAAATAAAAGAGCAGGATCTCTGGTTGGAGTTGCAACTATACAGAAGGAATGGAGTGGATAAAGTTCAGCTAACAGAGTGTGAGATGCCTCCTGCATCATTCTGGGCTCAGCTTATAGATTTTCAGATGCAAAATGTAAGAAAAGTTCAAGGCCCCTGTGACCAGGTCCCTAGTTGGGTCATAGATTTACCTCATCTTGGAAAATCCCTCTGACATAGTCAGATGGCATCACAAATTCTAAATTTCACTTCTCTACCACCACCCTACCCCATGCCTTTTCGAAAAACAGGGGAAGACTCATTGATATTCTTTTATGCCATGAGATTAGGGGAGCAACAGCTAGACTGCTTTAGCTCCCACATCCCTTGTGAGGAAGAGAATGGCCTCTTGTAGAGGACTGGCAAGGTGGAACAAAAAGAATTTCCAGATAAGACAAATGTAAAGAAGTAGTAATAACTTTGGAGTGATTGGGACTGGGAAATGCTATGTGTCCTAGGGAGATCAGGTCGAGAAAAAGCTCCTTTGAAATGAACAAGGTCAGTTCCTTGGGAGTCCAGTTGGGAAGCTGGGGTCCCAGGCCTTTCATACGCCAAGACTTTGTTTCTCTGGCTTGTATCTTGGGAATCCCCTTCGTCACCCCTCGCCTGCCAGGTGAGCTTCCAGTAGAAAAGACTGGACTCTTCTGCTCTCACCGTCAGGGCTGGTGTCGGGAGGGCCAACCCTTCGTAGTAACTGCGGAGAGAGGAAGGGAATGGGAGCAACCCTCCTCAGCTGCTCAGCAGACCAACCGTGTGTTTTGCTATCTTGTGCTCCCACTAGAAAGGGAAAGTAAAGGAAGCTGCCCAGCGCTACCAGTACGCTCTGAAGAAATTCCCTAGAGAAGGGTTTGGTGAGGACTTGAAAACCTTCCGGGAGCTAAAAGTGTCTCTCCTCCTCAACCTCTCTCGATGTCGCAGGAAAATGAACGTAAGTCCCTCTCATCCCAGCTCCTTTCTGCAGTCCTGGAAGTTGACGGTCCATGTCATGCACTGGCTTTTACCAGGCCCCTGAAATCCTTGTCTGCCCCATTTGGAACTTGGTTGTCCTTCACAGAGCACTGACATTTGCAATTTGAAAGAAATCAAGTCTAAGTACAATCTGTATCTCAAACTATAAAAAAGTTAATCCTGTGGGCACTTTGTAGCTTTCTGAATTTTCCTAATTCCTGCTGAAAGTGACTGGAATACCATCATCATCCTGCCCTGCCCCCAAGTCAGTTTTCTGGTCTTTGGGAAAATGTGAGAGCAGTGGTCGCTGGAATTCCAGCTGCAGTTAGATACAAATTTTAGTCATTCCCTTCCTTACTGGTAGACCCCCTAGTCATTTAAGGAAGGGCTGGAAAGAGGGCCCAGGACCATGAACTTCAAGGTTTAATCTCTAAGGCTAATCTTCAGCTTTTCACTTCTTTCTTCGTCCTTTTATTCTAACATGACATGTCCCTTCTTGTCACAGAGGGAGTCTTAGAACTCCTCCTGGTCCTTTATTATCCCCTAAATAGTCCTTGGTCCTTCTTGCCTGCCTTGCAGATACAGCCTCTGATGCCCTCAGGCACTGCTCCCTTGACCTGCAGACACTCCTGGGCCAAGAACCCTCTCTCAGATCCTGGGACTAGCCAGGATCATGTCAGGAATCTCTGACATCCACTAGCCTGAGGTCTCATGGTTCCTCAGGAGATAAAAATAATCCAAGCCAAACAGGAATGTTTGAATAAAGGGATAGAGAGCTCAGGTGTACAGAAGTGAGCTTTCAGCCTCAGTAGCAAGAGATCTGCTATCGGTTCTGGAAAAGTGACCTTTATATCATCCATCTTTAGATGGCAATGAAAAGAGCGCCCTGATAAATAGACTTGGGTATCTCAGAGGGCACAGTGATGCCCTAAGAGGCAGAGTTTTCCCAGGTGCTGAGGAGAGTGGGGATGTGGGAGGAGTTCTCGGGGAAACGCAGTGAGGTTCTTACGTGAAACAGAAGAAACAGCACCAAGGGTCTCCTCCAGCTCCAGTTAGTGAGAGTTAGACAAAGCTCCAAAGCTGCTGCCAACCTGCTGGCTGACTTTTTGCCTCACAAATAGTCTGCTTCTTAAAAATACTCTATAATCTTCCCAGAAATAATGATTGTCCCGAAAGAAAAAATTAAGGGGAAAGATTGAAACAGTAGAGCTGGAAGCCGATGCTATAAAATAGAACACTTCCTCTCTAGCTCCACGTTGGATCAGAAACAGTTAATCACCTCCCAGGACCACCTGAAGTCTGTCGTCCTGTGTAGAAAGTTGCCCATTAATTTTTTTTCTTTTTTTTTTTTCCAACTTTACCGCCACCCCAGGGCCTTTGTTCTGCCTTAGGACTCACAAGTTTAACCAGAGGCTACTGTGCTGTACTATGGCTTTGATAGTAAAAGAGCAGAAAACCTTCCCCTTTAGTTTAGTGTGTAAGGGCGTCTTGAAGACTATGGCTTCGTTCCCCTGGTTCCTGTTCCCAGGGCTTCTCAGAATGAGGACAGATGGGACTGTGTTCCTCCAGGGAGCCTCAGTGATAAAGAGATGAGGTGACAGCACAGGCCCCGGTGACAGCCAGTCTTCTGTCTTGTTTTATTATTATTATTTAAATTTTAAATGTTTCCTAAGTAAGGAACAAGTTTAGAGAAGGAGCAGGCCAGAGAAGCCTCTGTGAAACAGAATGGAAACTGCTGTTCATTGAGCATCTCCTGTGTGCCAGGGACTGTGTATGGGGCTTTCAAATGCTTTATTGCTCTTAATCCTACCTGGGATTAAGGTAGGATGGATAAGCAAACACACAACACACCCTGAGGGCTTACAAAGCAGAGCAGAGAATTGAACGCAAGCCTGTCTGACATTCCTCCTCCATCGAGTCTCCATAGCCAGTCATTTCTTTTTTACACAAATCCCATCTTCCTGGACTTATTTCTCATCCCTTTAAAGCCAAGGAATAGTGGGTGCGGCAGGAAGGTGGGGGGTAGGATGAGGGTACACATGAGGCGTCGACATGTGTGTTTGCCTCACACACGCGTGTGCAACAAGAGTTCGGGTTTCCAACTTCAAGAGCTTCAGTGGGTTGACATTTGGCTTCTGGACCAGAAAGAACTATGTTACAAAGGCAGAAAGAGGACAAATTAAAAATATTTTCATACTTTCGGGCAGATGAATTCCTGTGAGCCATTGCAGGGCCACACAGGGCAAAAGGCAGAAGGAACTTTCAGTCTGGGCCACGTGGCTAGAGCCATGCCAGGCATGTCAAGAATCCCAGGTGTTCCGTCCATAAATGTCAAAGAAATGTACATATAATCTGTTTTATTCCCAAGCTGTCTATTTTTCATATCTCTTCAATGACTCATTTGCACACCTATTGTAATGACAGGATTTTGGAATGGCGGAGGAATTTGCTACTAAGGCCCTGGAGCTGAAACCGAAATCTTATGAAGCTTACTATGCAAGAGCAAGGGCAAAACGCAGCAGCAGGTGAGGAGAGAGAGAGAGAGGGTGAGAAGCAAGAGCTCTCTTTTGTGAAAATCTGGCCGAGGCAACGTAGACCATCCTGGGGCGTATCGGACAGACCCATACGTCTGTCCCTGAGGACTCGCAGGACCAAGCTTTGGGGATGGCTCCCATCACACAGACCGCATCGTACAGCTGGCAACTCTTTGGGGCTGTGGAGATGGAGAGCATTTTACTTTGGGAGAAAACTGCCTTTTCACTGTTGGAGAATGGCACCTTCTTCCAAGAAGCCTCTGCCGTATCTCAGTCGCTTTTTAACCCCCAAAGCAGAGAGCGTAGAGACACTGGTGGCTTAAGAAGAGGTCGCTGGAGCAAAACATCCTCCCAGCCCTTTTAGAGGGGAAAGTAGGATGGGTCATATATCACGGGCTCCTCTTTCTTTTCTTACAGGCGTTTGGGAGATTCCCTGGATCATTTAGTCTTCCTCCTGGGGCTCTCCTCCAGTCTGGTGGCATCAAGCCTCCTTCTCACATACCCACCCCTCCGAGCACCACACCACACACGCATGGAGACAGGAGGTCCTGCTGCCGGGACTGAGGGGGCCCAAGAGAAACCCCATCTCTTATGCCCCATCTGCTATGGTTTGGCCAGTGGGCAGGAAAGGCTCCAGAAAGATCTAGAAACTGCCATCATTGATCTTTAGATAACTTGTCACTGTCCTTAATGCCTCCTGCCCGGCGCCCTGCCCTTCTCCCCAGCTCTGCCTGTAAAAGAACTGCTTCAGGTTCACAGCTATGACCAGGGGGCATGTGGTCCTGAAAATCAAACCCAGCTTAAGTCTAGTGATGACGGTGGCAGTGATCTTAGTCTTAATTAGCTGGGGCAACAGAGTTCTTACAGAAGCTTGACTGTCAAATTCTCTTTCCCCTTGGATTATTCCTTCCCCACAAGGCCAATTGCCCCTTTTCTGGGCAAGGTTAATAGAGAGGATGGGAGTATCTCTGACTGTCTGGGTCCTTATTGGTAGATTAGAATCTGAGTTTTCTAGTCAGCGAGCCTAATACCTGCCCAGCTTTGATGCAGCAGAATGGAGGAGCTGCAGTGCTGTGGGGCGAGGGGTAGAAAGGGCAGAGGACGGCGTTCTTGCCTAGGATGGAACAGGCCTGAAAATTGGAGCTAAAATATAAAGAAAAAATTCTGCTGGATCAGCAAGATTTTAAATATTGTAGTTACTGTTTTGTTCCTAAGCTAATTGACAGTGACCCTGTAAATGACAACCCCACCCAACCCTCCTACTACCTGGTGTGCATTTGGACACTGAGAGAAACTTCCTGAAGGGCCTGTCTGGACTGACAAAATGGGGACATTTCTCCACTGATGCCAGAGAGGCCAGAGGGAAGATGGAGGCTGAACTGGCTAGGGAATCATTCTGGACTCTTCTGGAATGACAGCCTACCTATTTCCTTCCTTACAAATCAGACGAAACCAAAGCCCCCCAGATGCCCCCAGACGCTAACAGTTCTCTGAAACAGTGACCATGTTCTCAGCTCTTGGTGGTTCCCGTTGATTCAGAATAACTCCAGTTCCTGTGTTTACATTTTGTCAAGCAGACAGTTTGCAGCAGCCTTAGAGGACCTGAACGAGGCCATCAAGCTGTGTCCAAACAACCGTGAGATCCAGAGACTTCTGCTGAGAGTGGAGGAGGAGTGCCGACAGACACAGCAACAGCCGCCGGCAGCACAGCAGCAGCCTCCGCAGCAGTTACCGGAAGAAACAGAACCCGAACCCCAGCATGAAGATATCTACTCCGTGCAGGACATACTCGAGGAGGAGTTCTTGGAACAGGATGTTGAGAATGTGTCCATCGGCCTCCAGACGGAGGCTCGGCCCAGCCAGGGGCTCCCGATAATCCAGAGCCCGCCCTCCTCCCCGGCCCACCGCGACTCGGCCTGCATCTCCAGCTCGCCTCTCGGCTCCCACCAGGGTTTTGACTTCCGGCCCAGCAGCTCTGTGGGCTCTCCCACTAGGCAGGGTTACCAGTCCGCCTCACCTGCCCTTTCTCCGACTCACCAGAACTCGCATTACAGGCCCAGCCCCCCGCATACTTCCCCCGCTCATCAGGGAGGGTCTTACCGCTTCAGCCCCCCTCCTGTGGGAGGGCAGGGCAAGGAGTACCCGAGCCCGCCCCCGTCCCCTCTCCGCAGAGGCCCTCAGTATCGGGCCAGCCCTCCAGCGGAAAGCGTGAGCGTCTACAGAGCCCAGTCAGGCTCGCCCGTGCGCTATCAGCAAGAAACAAGTGTGAGTCAGCTTCCTGGCAGACCGAAATCTCCATTATCCAAGATGGCCCAGCGGCCCTACCAGATGCCCCAGCTTCCTGTGGCAGTGCCCCAGCAAGGGCTCAGGCTCCAGCCGGCCAAAGCCCAGATCGTGAGAAGCAACCAGCCCAGCTCAGCAGTTCATTCGAGCACCGTCATCTCCACAGGGGCCTATGGCCAAGTGGCCCATTCGATGGCTGCTAAATACCAGTCTTCACAAGGAGACATAGGAGTAAGTCAGAGCCGGTTGGTTTATCAGGGGTCCATCGGGGGGATTGTAGGGGACGGGAGACCCGTGCAGCATGTGCAGGCCAGCCTGAGTGCAGGCGCCATCTGTCAGCACGGAGGGCTGACCAAAGAAGAGCTTCCCCAGCGACCTTCCTCCGCCTACCGAGGTGGCGTGAGATACAGCCAGACACCACAGATTGGGCGTAGCCAGTCCGCATCCTATTACCCAGTCTGTCACTCAAAACTAGATCTGGAGCGTTCCTCCAGCCAACTAGGTTCCCCCGATGTGTCACATTTAATCAGAAGACCTATTAGTGTCAACCCTAATGAAATCAAACCCCACCCACCAACTCCCAGGCCATTGCTGCACTCCCAAAGCGTAGGCCTTCGTTTCTCTCCATCTAGCAATAGTATCTCATCCGCCTCCAACCTAACTCCTACCTTCCGGCCATCTTCCTCGATTCAACAAATGGAGATCCCACTGAAACCGGCATACGACAGGTCATGTGACGAGCTATCGCCAGTGTCTCCCACTCAGGGAGGTTACCCCAGTGAGCCCACCCGATCCAGGACCACACCATTCATGGGGATCATAGATAAAACGGCCCGGACTCAACAGTACCCCCACCTTCACCAGCAGAATCGGACCTGGGCAGTGTCATCAGTGGATACCGTTCTCAGTCCTACGTCTCCAGGCAACCTGCCTCAGCCTGAGTCCTTCAGCCCACCGTCATCCATCAGCAACATTGCCTTTTATAACAAAACCAACAATGCACAGAACGGCCATTTGCTGGAGGACGATTACTACAGCCCCCATGGGATGCTGGCTAACGGGTCCCGCGGAGACCTGCTGGAGAGAGTTAGCCAGGCCTCCTCGTACCCCGACGTGAAGGTGGCTCGGACCCTCCCTGTGGCTCAGGCGTACCAGGACAACCTGCACAGGCAGCTGTCCCGGGACCCTCGACATGGGCAGACGTCCCCTATCAAACCAAAGAGACCATTTGTGGAGTCTAATGTTTAAAAGACGTGTGTTGGAGCGAGACCCCTATGTGTTCACTGCACATTTTCAGGCTTGGTTTCCACATTCGAGGTAGTTCTCTGGCTTAATTTCTCATGTAGTTTCCGCGTGGTGTTCAGAGGTGGCAGCCCACATGCCGAAATCCTTTGCATGCAGCCGACTGGGAAGCTGGCCTCCGGGGAGCCGGGACTTGGGTTTCTTTTGTCTGTACCCTAGCCACACGCTCTCTCCCTCTCTTCAGATGCCAACGAGGAGATTGTTGTGCCGTGTGCTTTAACCCAGGGAGATCAGACACACTGGTCAGCTCTTTCCAGGAGACAATCGCTTTCACTGATGTTCTTGTTGTGTAAAATGTCTTTCTCCGTTTTTACAAAAATAAGATGTTCTTGTTCGTTTTCTTCTAGGAACTTTAGAAAGAGTGTGATGCCCCTTTGCCTTTGCATTCTTATCCAGTGTTATCCAGATAGCAGCCCCAGTGCATTCTTGTACCATGGTCTCCTCCCCTGGACCGCCAGCTCCCTGCAGCCACCAGGTCTAGAATGTTCATTTAGATTATTGCTGGTCTTCCTATGGGGGTAAAGGATCAAGGAGAAAGAGAAGAAATAAGAAAGCACCAATACAGTTATTTGAAATGTCACTACATGGATTTCCCAAGAGGCATTTTAGGAACATTCAGAAAACAACCAGCCCTTTAAATATTTCAGTCAGCCGAGGAAACTGGATGAGAATCATGCATATTTTTAAATAATTCACTGAGTTATTCTTTACGTTTTTAGCCAAATTAACCATTAAAAGCTACCAATTTTCCATGGGTGGGGGAGAGAATAAATAAATACGTAGAGAGAGAGAGACTGTTCTGGATTCTCAGTGGAAGGCTGTAGAAAATCTGTCTTGGAGAAATCTACTTCTCGGGTTCTGATACGTCACTGAGCATCATATTCCACAAAAAGCATACTCTTCCCGGAGGTTGACTGGTATATAATCCTGTTAAGTTGGATCTTTGCCTAGAGCCACATTTTGTTCTACTGGCCCTCTTTTTTTTTTTTTTTAAACCCAGATGGTATAGTGAAGAATTGGTTTTTGGGGAAGGAAGTTGAATTCTCTGGGGACGGTAAGACTTATTCCCAGAGCTTGCACCCAGGGCCATTGCATTCCATGGCAAATGTTGTCTAACTCCATTTCAAGATCTATTGTTTCATGATCTATTATTACAGGAACTGTTTACTCTTTTCTTTTTCTAGGTAGGAGTGTTTGGGGATTGACATTTAAAAACCAGGCACAGCAAAGTGTTTCAGGGTGAAGAAAGACCCCTTTCAGCCCTGGGTAGGAGCACATAAGGTAGACAGCAAGTCTTCTGATCCAGTCACCCTCCAGACATCTCCTGTGTCTGGTGGTCCTTTGCTAACCGGTCCTTTGAGTGACTGAGGCCAGCATGAGATGGACGGCAAGAACACTGAAATCAAAGCCTTAGCACAGGCCTGGTAGCAACTGCACATCAGCTCTTAAAATTAACAAACTAAACAACTAAAACTAAACAAAAGAGAATTCGGTCACTGTTACCAGGAATCATTCTGCTCTTGTTAGTAAAGGGCTACAGGAAGAGAGGCTTCCTGAATAAACATCCAGATGTGACCAGACCTGTTTGTACTCGTAAGTGTCCTCTGAAAGAATCGTTAAGACGTGGGGAGCATGAAGCTGAAATCAGAAACACTTCTTTGCTAACTTAGATTCTGCCAAATAGATGAACCCCTCCACCCCCAAGCCTGGAACAGGCCAGGATGTGTGTCCTGTGCTAGAAGTAAACAGCAAGGCTAACTCAAGACCCAGCCTCTGTCCACTCTCTCTGATGCTGAAGGACTATCTCCCACTCAGCTAGCCCAGAGTGGACGTCAGTGACTCTTCTCTCTCTTTCTCTCATCAAGAAGGTGAAATGTACAGCTATAGCATCAGCCTACAGCCAGGAGCCCAGCAGCCTCTCAGCTTTTTTTGTCCAGGTCTCAGCCCTGTTGGGCTCTTTGCATCTTACCCTTTTTAACTACTACTCACTGAGGAGCTGCTGCCACATTTTGAAAACTTCTCAGTGTTTATTAGAAAAGTGCCCCCTGTTTATTTGGAACACCACACGTACCACCTGCACCCACCTGAGTGGGTGAGCAGGTTCTACGGTTTTACAAATAACACCACTGACGCCACTTCTCCCGAGTGTGTATCTTAGAATTTTCTAGGACGGACAGATTTAGGGTCCATGCCTTACTGGACAAAACACCTAAACTGTCAACAGTCAAGATGCAATTCTTTTTTAGCCATTGTAAGAGGGAGTGAATATCACTACTGGGCGCCGGTTGTTTTTGACTAAAAATTGCCAACGGGACCTTATTGGAGCAGGAGACAAAGTCTTTCCTTGTAAGCAGACTGCCTGTGCCCTGTTTTGCTACTTCACTGCCACGGGATGATCTCAGTGCTGTACCTTAGAGATGCCTCCTCCCCGAGCAGCACTTGCTGAATCAATGTCTGGCTTCAGATGGGGGGAAATTTTTCACATGAAACCGGTAAGTTCCACTCACCCGATTCACATCACCCTGAAATGGAGACAGTGGTGACAGACTTTAGCTTACAGGTTTCTCACCAAATCCTACCTTCCGTTCACCCAGAATTCTTGCACTAATGGGTTTCCATCACATCATGTCTTTAAATGGGTGCACTTTATTGTTTGAATTTGTAACTCTGATAAATACTGGATATTTAAGTGTGAGTAATGTCTTCATTAGAAAATAGCAAAACCGCCCTTTTAGTGTATTTTTCAAGGGAAAAAAAAAAAAGGAAAGAAAGCAAGCAGTGGATCACAACATTTATAGCACAAGAAATAACTGTTGTATATAAGCATCAAAAAGATTAAGAGTTTTTAAATACAAAAAAATATTTGCAGTGATTTTAAAGTGCTTTTCCAGCAATTTTCTTAGGGACTCCTGAGACATGGTTACTTTATTTACTGGATCAGTAAGGCACACAATTAACAATTAAAAATTAATGTTTATTTACAAAGTAAAGGGAAAACCTGTGTAACATGAGAATTTGGCATGGACAAAATGGAGACCATTTTGTATCTGCTGTTGTATCTTGTCCAAGTTGCAGACGTGCACTATTAAAAGTCCCAAGTTAATAGAGCACAAACCCTTCTTGTTCCTCTCCCATGTGCCCTTCTTTCTAGATGTGTTTAACTTAAACTCGAAGGCTCAGGAAAATTCCACTAATTAGAATCATGTGCAGTACCCCAGGTCGTTGTCCAGAGATACAAGTTTGCTAATTTAGGTAAGCCTGGACTGTTGTAAACAGAAGAGCTTAGAGAAAGATATTCTCGGTCCTTATATTGTATAGTAGTTTATGAACCCCCTCTCTAAATATTGGTATTTTTATATTCCAGAGATGTACCCAACAGAAAAATTAATCAGTATCTAATTTAATATCCATAAGTATTTTCTTTAGATTTTAGTCATAGACAGTGGGTTTTTGTGGATGTCACCTTGCTTCACCGTACTTTACCACTAGGTGTCACTGTGGCTCTGCACCAGGCTCGTCTGGTAGCAAAGAATGGCAGCATCTCCGGAGGAGCGACATCCAGGCCAACAGGCCCGTAGGCTCAAGAGGGTTCGAGAAGGAGGGAACAAAGGCCTGGAAAGGGGTCTTCACACATCTGTGCCAGATGTGGCGAGATAAGCTCTTTGAACACTACCTGCTTTGGACCTTCAGCCAGGCAGAGGCTGGGGGAAGGCTGACCAGAGCTCCCTTTCTCTGGTGGGTGAATGGGTGTGCAGAAGACCTGTTTCTTCCCCACAAGCATCCCTCTCAGTTCCTCTCGGCCTCCAACTTTCATAACTCCAGGGGTGTCACGGTTGGGTGGTTTGATTCACAGATAGTTATTTTTCTCCTGCGGAATTGCCTTGGACAAAACCAGTTGCTGAATCTTTGCCACAGAACGGAACAGGCTCCCCCAGGGGGCAGGATGTACCCACCCCATCCCAGCCTCGCCCGCCCTGCCTGTCTGCCCCGGGGCTGCCCCCTTCTCAAGAAGCTACCCTGCAGAGGCGGCCTGCTGCTGCCCCGCACCAGGCCCGTGCCGCCCGCTTGTGTGTGCACTGGGGGGGGGGGGGGGGGGGGGGCTTTCTCTCCTCCTCTTCTAGGAATTCCAGACTGACCGTCTACCATGACAACAGTGAACAAAGGGCTTAGGGGTAGGAGCTACCTACAAAGACGTGTCATGGAAACCTTCACCATGCAATGCCTTGAACTCAGCTCTGGCTGCTCCCAAGAAAAGGTGGCTGGCTGGGGGCCTGGACACAAGCACAAGGGGGCTGGTGGAGCCTCTGTGCAGAGCTACTTGAATAATCACTGGGTCTTCATCAACTTTTATAACACAGACCACTCAAGGGCTGAAGTGTTGGTAACCTGCATTTCGGTGTCCAATGCCTCACAGCAGCTGAACCACCCTGAGATGCTTGTGGCCAGCTGATGGCCACAGTCAGAGCTTTGAAAGTCAGTACCAAATGAACGCATAATTGGACACCAAAAATCAAGTGTTACTTTCATGTTTCCTCACCCGTATCCTCTCATTTCTTCCTGCTGACTCTGTGATATCTCCACTAAGCTGACCTGTCAGGTTTTAGCTGGATGCATATAGGTGCAGGCCGGCATCGCTCTCGTTTTTTCCACCTAGTCTGTGGAAAGGAAGGAGCTTAGCGGGCTGTGTTGTAGCACTTGCTGGCTGGATTTTTCTCTTGCCTAATCACTAACCAGAACACCTGGTTAGGGGGACTCAGCTCAATCCCTCTGGTCCCCAGGACCAGACAGAGAGTTAATTCTGGAAAATTCAGTACTTGAATGTACCTGCCTTATTGTGAACCAACTTACTGGAAAAAAGTTAGAAATGCTGGCTCCAGATCTCTACTTCATTCATAGGTTATTTTGGAAGTTCTGTAAGTTACACTTCCTGTTCTGGTTTGGTTTTTTTGGTTTGTTTTTGTTTCTGTTATTTTTTTTTTTTTCCTCTTTGGCTGATTCCTGCTGAGTGGGGCCAGTTCCTCGTCAGGCTCAGGGCAGGTGCCATTCTCAGGCATGGCCTCCTTTCCATCCAGCTTAGCATCTTTGTCTCTGTTCTGTCTCCTCCAAATCCAAGATGATTTTAATTAGTACAGATATGTACAGTCTACAATTAAAGAGTGATTTGTACTAATATGATTTTGATTCTTCCTCCTCTTTGCTGTCCTTTCAAGACACTTGCTGGAAAAAGCTTTAATGCACTTAGTTTTCCTTTAGGTTTTCTATAACTCAGATGTAAAGGACTTTCTCTGTACAGTATATTATCCAATGCATGTTTGTTCTCTATCCTGATATACTGAACACCACACAGTTGTGAACTCATGCAGTGGGGATGTCCCACACCCAACAGAGGCATCTAGGCCCCTGTGTATAAGGAAAGACGTTTTCCTTTGCTGTACTTGCTTGAGCAGTTTTATTGTCTGTACATGTGAGCTGTGTGAGATAGATGTGAAAAGTTAAATGAATGCAGTTTCCTGCCCATGTATACAGATCGCCATCTGTACAATGAACTGTATGTATGAAAGCAAATGTACTTATTTATAAATGGGTAACACTTGGAAAAACACGGCGTTGTGGTGCACTCCTTTCATTACAGTACCTCTCAGGGGAGCTGACTTGCACTCAGCATCACTGAGGCCTGCGGTGTGAGGAAGCCTCCCCCAGGAACAGCTGGCAGAGGCCAAATTCCTAACGATTTGGCTGGTCTCTTAAGGAATATTTAGAGTCACCCCTTCAGGCTCTGGTTCATCAGAGAAGTTACTGAGCACCTCTCTCGGGAGCTGGACACTGCGGTGGGCACGCAAGAACCATGCGTAAGACAGTCCTGAGGGCCCATCAGCCAAGGCCCACTGCATTCATTGAGAAAGGGAGGCTTTTTCTTCCGTGGAAGAGTCTTTCTCCAGCCATGCCAAGGGAGCACTGAGTTCCTCTCCTTTGATTTTAATAGCTGAGGCTACACCCCAATCCAGCTACCGTACCAAAATCCAAGGCTGCCAGTTAGAACTGTTAGGGTTAGAGACTGCAGGCCCGCGGCGGGGGGACAGCACCAGCTATAGTTCCCAAGGCTAATTAACTTGGTTAAAGTTGGAAGCCCACTGCTTCCAGTGACTTTATTTTTTCTTCAGAAATCCGGCCGGAATTTCCAATCCTCGCCATGTAGAGAGCTAGGCAGCTGCCCTGTGAACGGAGAGGTTGCAGATTTTCTGAAACTGGCTGGAGCCTCCATACCCTTCATTAAGGACGGAGTCCTGTGGTCTTTCCTGCCTGGCTTCGACCTCTCTGTCTACTTCAGGCACAAGCAAGGAAGGAGACCACCTCCTCTAGACGCCAGACTTTGTTGAACAAACATCCCTGCTGTGTAAGTACATCCATTTCCCCCAAAGCACCAAAGCTGGGGAAGCAGGAAAACTCCAGGCATGCAGTCATCCCAGCCTGGACGCCACAACTGCCTTTAAAGAGGAGAGGACTCTGGAAGGAACTACCTGCTCAGTCTGAAAAGCATTCCTGGGCTGTTCCAGTTATTTCATTAAAAGTTAAAAATGGAGAAGTGGTTGAAAGAAAAACAGGTTTGTTTTTTTTTTTTTTTGGTTTGGTTTGGTTTTTAATAAATTTATTTTATTTTTGGCTGCATTGGGTCTTTGTTGCTGTGTGCGGGCTTTCTCTAGTGGTGAGCTGGGGCTACTCTTCGTTGCAGTGCTTAGGCTTCTCATCGCAGTGGCTTCTCTTGTTGCGGAGCACAGGCTCTAGGCGTGCAGGCTTCAGTAGTTGTGGCACACGGGCTCAGTAGTTGTGGCTCACAGGTTCTAGAGCACAGGTTCAGTAGTTGTGGCGCACAGGCTTAGTTGCTCCGCGGCATGTGGGATCTTCCTGGACCAGGGCTCAAACCCGTGTCCCCTGCATTGGCAGGCGGATTCTTAACCACTGTGCCACCAGGGAAGCCCAGGAAAACAGTTTTTTAAGAATTCCTGAGGCACTGAATGATTCCTAAAAAGCTAATTCTTTTTTTTTTTTTAATTAAAGATTTATTTATTGATTGATTGATTGCTATGTTGGGTCTTCGTTTCTGTGCGAGGGCTTTCTCTAGCTGCGGCAAGCGGGGGCCACTCTTCATTGCGGTGCGCGGGCCTCTCACTATCGCGGCCTCTCTTGTTGCGGAGCACAGGCTCCAGACGCGCAGGCTCAGCAGTTGTGATTCACGGGCCCAGTTGCTCCACGGCACGTGGGATCCTCCCAGACCAGGGCTCGAACCCGTGTCCCCTGCATTAGCAGGCAGACTCTCAACCACTGCGCCACCGGGGAAGCCCCCTTTTTTTTTTTTAATAAATTTATTTATTTATTTTGGCTGCGTTGGGTCTTCGTTGCTGCGCAGGCTTTCTCTAGTTGTGGCAAGCGGAGGCTACTCATCGTTGCGGTGCGCAGGCTTCTCATTGCGGTGCCTTCTCGTTGCGGAGCACGGGCTCTAGGCCTGTGGGCTTCAGTAGTTGTGGCTCACAGGCTCTAGAGCGCAGGCTCAGTAGTTGTGGCTTACGGGCTCTAGAGCGCAGGCTCAGTAGTTGTGGCGCACAGGCTTAGTTGCTCCGCAGCATGTGGGATCTTCCCGGACCAGGACTCGAACCCGTGTCCCTTGCATTGGTAGGCAAATTCTTAACCACTGCGCCACCAGGGAAGTCCCAGAAAGCTAATTCTTAAAAGCTGTTTGCCCTGAACCTACCTAAAGAGCCACTCAGAGCAGCAGGAAACAGTGCACTCAGCACATTCTGGTAGGTCTTCCCCTAGTCATTTTCATTCCCGGGTAGGTGCCCTTCAGTTGCTCTTTATAGCTCGACACACCGCTGTGCACACATGCACGTGGGCAGTCAGACTCCCCTTCCACAGGCCAAGGCTGAGGGGGGAACATAGCATCATCTTCTTTCACCTTTAAAAATGGAAGCTGGAGGAGCTTGAAGAAACTTGGACACTGAGTCTTCCCATTGCCAGGAATAAGGACATCATGTCTGGAAGGCCCTATGATAAAGAGGGTCTCATAGAAGAGACAGCACTGAGTCCATTGTAAAGGGCCATTCTCCTGAGATACCCCTTATGTCCCAGACACTGTGATGGGGACTTCCCACGTGTTCTCTAATGTATTCCTCATCCAATTTCTGACAGACATTGCCGTCTCCAAAACACAAATGAGGAAGCAGATCCTGAGAGTTTAGGTTGCTCAAGGTCATGGAGTCAAAGGTGGGACTCTGAATCAGATCTGCCCAGCAAGCATTTTCCCTGTACCATGCTGCCTGCCCCCTTCCTGAGAAGGGGTAATCCAAGACAAGCAAGCAATCTGGATGACCCCGGAAGCAGCACAGGCAGTGGTCCAGAAGGAAGCTTAGAGAATGCTACTTTGTGCTCCTTTAGAGAAACAACTCTGTGCCAGGGGCAAGAGGCATAACTCTGGGACCTCTCAAGGTTCCAAACCCAGTGAGAAGGTGAGTTGGTTAAGGAGTAGCCCCCTGGAGGGAGAGGCAGCATCTGGGATCATTTGAATATTCAAACACAAAGAGACCCTTAAGATTCAGAGGCTAGCACAAAAGCCGCAAGAGAGGTGGCACCCTCACAGGGTCAGGATGCCTCTGCCCTCGCGCGGAGAGCCAGCCCTGACCCTGACCGAGAGATCACCTTATGACATGTACCAGGCCGTGCTTTGCAGGCTTTTAAAGCAAATGAAGGTCCACATAGAAGGCTGGATTCAGGAAAAAGACTCTATAGATGCATCAAGCAAAGACCTCTCAAGCTCTGGCTGAGACACGCCAGAAACCAGATTCAATGCAGAAAATAAAGTAAGTGCCAGGAAGTAAGAATCCATGGTCCCTTTCAATAGTGAGCCCTCTTAGTAAGTTTTTCAGCTGTTAAGTGACAGTGCTTTTGAGGAGCACACGGTAGATCCCGGTGGTATCTGAGTCGCACCCAGGTTTACTGTAAACACATCTGCCTGAGCCTCAGGAATTGATCTAAAGTGGAATCTCAGCTTGTTCTCAAAGCTTTGCTCCTCTTCTTAAGGAATGAAGAGACATTTTTAAAAGGAAAAAGGTTAATTGAATACTGGGGAAAATTCTTGCCAAGGCCCTTGTCAGGCTCTTACGGCTCCACCCTCCAGGCCACTCTGGGTTGAGAAGAGAATTTCTCTAACCATGTGGAAGAGCCTCCCTCACTGGGTCCAGAGTCAGGACAGCCACTGGGCTGTTTCAGAACCTGTGTCATCATAAATATCATTAATCACTTTACCTTCTGTGCCCAGCCTGGGGATATGCAAATTCTTTCAACCCTAGTAGACTAACTTCATGCATCTGCTAAAAGCACTGGCTCCTTTTATTGCCACAGTAAATGAAGATAACAGGCAAGAGACCTGCTGTAGACATTTATTGAATCATCTGTTGTACCAACACTACATTGTACTTCATAGAAGATTGGCCACAGGCAAAATAAAATAAACCACCACGGATCAGCTTGGGGGTGGGGAGGAGGCTTTTTGGCTCATGAGTCATCCAGCATATGCTTTGGCAAACAGGCCAGCTTGCAGACTTTTCTTGCAAATCCAAGGTTCCATTTCTCTCTGTGGCTTTCTGGCAACGGAGATATACAATTGTACTCTGGTAGTTTGTCTAAGGTGGAGTTTTCCCACGTGTAAACACTGACCATACCAGGTGATCAAAGAGTTGCCGGAGCCCGTGCCCTTGCAGGGCGTATGATATAAACAGGGTGCGGAGACACCCTGGTGCCGGGGCTGCAGCAGAGCCCGGAACGCCCAAGGGAGGGAGCAGGGAGCCCTGCTGGTAAGGCGCCCAACACAGCCACCTGCTCTGAGAAGCAGCATCGCCTGAGGCAGGACCCACCGCAAAAGCTGTTTTAGAAATCCGAGCATTAGGGGAGACAAGCCCCCTTTCTCGAAGGCAGCATTTAGGTGTGAGAAAGGCAGCCGTTAAAAAAAAAAACCAGTAGTCAGATTTGGAAATTTTATTAATGTCTTCATCTAAGTAAACTGTGTCTTGTCTCAAACAGTGCCATGCTCCTCAAAGCCCGGAAAACGAGGAAAACAAGGAGAGAGCATTCACCAGGTCCAAGAAGCACAAGATCGATGCTGTAATCACGTTATTTCTAGACAGAAGCCAAACAGTGACTCAGCTAACAGCACTACACACTCATGGGGTTGGGGGGATTAATCCGATTCTGACTTGGTCCCAACTTCCTGCAAAGATGGGCCCCAGGTAGGAGAGGATGAGGCTTTCCTCCTGATCAGGCAGCCCCTACCCTCCCTATGGGAAGGGAAAGGGGGCAACAGCGGCAGCTTTTTGTTTAAAGCAAAAAGGCTTGTGTCCTGGGCCTCTGTCAGAGCAGCGCCTGAGTGAGCTCCGAGGGTGGGCAGCTGGTGGGCAGCTGGCTCGCCGAGGCCGTCCCCCCCCCGCGGGGAGGGGAGCCCCTGCAGGCGGCACACGGCCCGCAGCGCCCGCCCAGGCCCACCTCCTGCCTCTTCTTCGGGCTGCTGGGCCCCAAAGGCAAAGAAAGCCGCCCTGGGGCTAAGGGGTTAAAGAAAGAGAAGGCTGCAGAGCGCAGCTGGGCCGAAGCCACGCGTCCAGAGCTTCCCAAGGGCCAGTCCCTCCCCTCTCCTGGGGAACCCTGCCCTGACACCAGCATATTTTACACATAATATCACTTGCTCCGCTGCCAAAGGCTGGGCCCGCAAGACTCCTGGTTGGAGTTCGGTGTCACACAAAGCAAGTCTTGGCCTCGCCAGGCACGGCGCTGAGCCCCGCCTTCTCCGCAGACACAGCCCAGGCCCCGCTGCCCCGAGCGGGGAGCCGCCCCCCCACTCTCCGACCCCTTTAGGGATCTGTGCTTCTGCGACCAGGCCCAACCGCCCAGAACCCTACCCAAAGCTGCTCCATCTGAGGGGGTGGCAGGGGCAACGGGGGCGGGGGTCTGCGCAGGACTAACACAGTGGCGGCAGCAGCAGCAGCAGCAGCGAGGAGGGAAAAGCGGAGGGCGCCTGAACCCCGGAAATCAGCGCGCAGGGCGGAGGGCTGCCCCACCCCCGCTCCCCACCCCCGGAGCCTCGGCGGGTGCGGGACAGACACCTGTCGGGACCCCGAAACGGCGGAGACCGCCTCGCGGGACGGGACGGGATGGCACGGGGCGCGCGTCACTGGGAGCTGGGGCTGTCGCCCTCCGTCAGCGTCTTGAAGTCCATGGAGAGCGCTTGCTCTTCCGCCTGGAGGGGCCGCTTCCAGTCGGCGCGGGTCAGGATGTAGAGCACGACCGCGCCGAAGGCGGCCAGCAGCAGGCCCAGCACGTTGGCCAGGACGCCCTCGGGCTCGAACTTGCTGTATTTGGTCCTGCGGGATTGGGGCGGAGGGCGAGGCCACCCGAGGCGTAGCCGTTAGGCCGAGTGCCATTCGCCCCCGGCCCGCAAGATGCGGTGCGATCCCAAGCCCAACCCCGCCCCACGCCGCCCCCCTCCCCCGGGAGAAAAGCCGCTGTTCGGCGGCCCCACACAGAGCCGCCGGGAGGGGGCGCTCACCCGAGCTCGAACAGCAGCGCCTCCTTCAGGCCCAGCAGGGCGGTGCCCACTGAGAGGAGGAAGATGGCGCCGCCAAGGAAGACGTGCTGCGGCCGGTAGCGGCTCCGCAGAGAAAACGACGCGCCGGGGAACAGGAAGAAGCTAAAGCCCACGAGCCACTGGGAGGAAAGGCGAGGTGCTGCCGGAGGCTGAGCTGCGCTGGAGACTGGAGCCCAAGGACGCCCCAGGTGGGCCGCCTCCCTCGAGGACCGCAGGCCCCGCCACCCCCCCGCGCGGTGGCCTCCGGCCGGAGCGGCGGCGGGAGCGCTGAGCACGTGGGGAAGGTCGGCCGGCGCTCGAGGCCGGTCCCAGCCCCACACTGTGCGCCCCGAGGTGGGACCTGGGACCAAACCCACGTGCCTGTCGGCCAGAAGGGCGCCGGGTCGGAGGGAGCGCCCGGCGGGCTGGAGCGCCTTTCGCCTGTGCGCACGCCTGGCCCCGGCCCTGCTCCCCGCCCCTCCCCAGCGCCATGGGGCGGCAAGGACTCACCTGCACGAAAAAGAGGACGAAGACCAGAATGCCACACCAGCTGTGCAGGCTGTACAGGTCGGCGTAGCCCTCCTTCCTGTGGTAGTCGAACACCGCCACCAGGCCTGGCCGGAGGTGGGGGTCGCGTGAGGACTGGGCTGATGGCGACGGAGGGGGTGCGGTGACCCAAGGGAAACCCGACCCGCCGGGACTTCTGGGCTCCAGTACCGGCTCGGTGGCTGCCAGCACCCAGTGTCCCTGCCTGGAATGGGGAGGAGGGGTGGGGAGGGGGGACTGGACAGTAAAGCACCTCCTTCCCCAAGTCAGCAGAGGTGGGGGAAGGAGGGCGGGCCCGTGCCTGGAACTCACCCACCAGGGCGATGACGAAGGCGAAGACGTGCAGCAGCCCGTGCAGGATTTTGGTGGTGCGTTTGGCCTCATTCCTGAAGACACGGTAAACCAGCAGGGCTGGTGGGCCGTGAGAAAGGGAATGTCAGGGCGCTAAGCCGAGCACGAGGCCTTCCTGTCAGGGCAGCGAGGAGACACCCCCGGCTGGAGAGGGGAGGGCTTGTCCAGGTACCCCAGCCACAGGAGGTGGGGGAGGAAACGAGGCTCCGTACGCCCCCGCACCGCCCGCCCCCTTCTTAGCTGTCCTGTGTATCCCAGGCTTTGTTTTAGGCTCGCCGTGCAGTCAACATCAAGGTGCCCCCAGGCTTCTGAGTTCACCTCTTAGCTATGATGGTTCTCAGATTGTACAGCACTGAAGCCGGATCAGACATTCACTACTCTTAGACAGCAGGCTCCCCGGTTGGGAAACCCCAGGTTCTCAAAGCAGAACCTTGCGACCCCAAGCTAATCCCCCCTCTTCGGGCTGAAGCAGTCAGGGCCAGGGCTCCTGCAGAATGTCCCTCAGGAGTCTGCTGCTGAGGGGGTGGCTGTCACCAGGACCACATCTAGGAAGAATGCATGGGTCCAGCTTTCTTGTTACCAGAAGGAGAAGGCCAAGGCCCCCTGGCCTTGAGGCAGGGTGGGGGCCAGCCACGGCCTGGATCCTACCCCAGAGAGAGGAGCTCTGGCTCCGCCAAGTCCAGCATCTACACACGCACACACACACACGTACACTCACACTCACACTCACTTTCTCTCCCTCAATTTAAAACCACCTCTGCAGAAGATTGTCTTGCTCACAGCCCAGCCCCTGGGCCTCCGCTGTGTGAAGCACACACACCTTCGGATGTTCCTTGTTGAAGCACGAGGTGAAAGATCTGGGATAAGTCAGAAAGGAGTTGCCACCCACCAGCCTTGGGGCCCTTGATTTGGATTCCCAGTGTCCCCAAGGTCCAAGCCAGCTTCCTTCTCTGACTGGGCAGATTCAGGTGTGAAAGGGTCCCTGCAAATCTCCTCTCTCAGGCGGCATCGCCCAGGGACTCACCATCTCCCTGCAAGAAGACCAGGCCTATGATCATGCAGAGGGGATGCACATTGAACTGCAGGGCACTCTCCCAGGCGATGCCTCCTCGGTACACACCGAGCCAGGTGCCAGTCATGGCCACCACGGCCAGGCCCAGCAGCTGGGAGAAGGCCACATAGTAAAGCAGCGCCGCGGGGGCGGGTGCTGGGCGGGCAGGGCTCTCCATGCCGAGGTGGCTCTATGCCGAGGCGACTGCTGCAGGAAAGATGGTGGAGCTCAGAGGAACGGCCCACAGCCTCCAAAAATACATCCCAGGCCTCCCTTGCCCACCTCTGCCTCCTCCCTCTCGGCCCACAACCCCAGGCCTCCGTGAGAGCGCCCAGCGGGACGGGCCCGCCTTCCTGCAGAGACAGACCCACACCTGGCTGCACTTCCACCTGCAATGAGGGAGCAAGTCGGAGTCCTCCAAGTTCTGGCCGGAGCAGGAGGGCCCAGTGCCAGTGCTTTACTTTCTGTTTCAGGAGGCCCTGGGTTTTCTCAGGTGGGGTTCACAGGTGAAACAAACACAGAGAAGTGAGCAAATTCCTTGAAGGTGCCGGGATTTTTCCTCCAGATGAATCATAAAGGACATCTAGGGTGAGAAATGGGGAACCTGACTCCCCCGTGCCTGCTTTTTCAGCTCCCAGCTGGAGATGAAAGAAGTCCTGCCCACAGAGAGCTGCGTGGCAGCTGCCGGTAGAAGGAATGTTCTCTGAGCCGCTTCAGTAGAAAGGACCAGGGGACAGGAGCCGCCGAGCTGCCCGTTTCCCTTCCTGCCTCGTCTTCCCCTCCACACCTGGGGCGTGGGCCTGCGCCCCTCCCTCAGGCCAGGCTTCCTGAACTGAGACCTACAAGGTGAGAACTCCTGGGGTCACTTAGCGCACAAGGATCCTGTGAGAGCAGGTGTGTCACTGCTTCCGTCTGCAGACAAGGAACCGGGGGCTCAACGGGGTTTGGGGAAGCGAGGCTCAGGGGCCAGTGGGAGGCATTTCCTGGCTCCTCTGCCCAGTCCCCGGTGTCTCCACGGCCTCGCCCAGGCTCAGGGTGGCCTGTGTGCCAGCTCTTCCCCCTGAACCTGCTGGTTCTCCCCACACCCAGGCGGGAGAGGCAGCTGGAAGATGGGAGGAGAGGAGGCGGTTGATGAACAAGTACGGGCTCCGTTTGCTGGGCCTCGGTGCTGGCGGCCTGGGGCCACACAAAGGCGCTGCTGCAGCTCCCAGAGGGCCGAGCACTCCATCCCCCCAGCTTGCCTCTCCCACTGCCCCAGCCTCTCCCAGCAGCGCTGGAGACACCCTCCTTCTCCTTCATTACCAGCAGAGAACAGCAGCTGAGCAGAGATGTTTGACTAACACACTTTGGGGTCCCCCCCCCAATACCGAGCACACACTCTGTACCCTGTGCTGCTCAAGAACTAGTTTCCAGTTGGCCTGGCCTTGTCCTCCTGGGGACCAGGCTGTCTTTACCCCCAGTTCTCTCTGCCACCTTTGACAACTGTTGGCAACTCCATCATTTTTTAAAAAGGGGGGCAGGCAGTGTTAACACACCTCCCTGCAGTAAAATACAGATAAGCAAAAAAAGAGAAAAATTACAAGTAATCAACATTTTGATTTATATCCTTTTCTTCTAGAAATATATGTACCTTCTTTCATAGAAACATGACCATACCAATTTCTAACCTGCTTTTTTCACTTCATTATAGATCATGCACATCTTTTCATGTCAGTACACGGCTATTTCGTATTTTAACCAATCCCCTAATCTCCTGTTGTTAAATATTTAGCCAGCTTTCAGCTTTTCACTAAATAAACAACACTGTGATCATCTTTGCACACTCGTCTAATTCCTAAGTGAAGAAATAGAATCCTGAGCAAGGGCTAGGTTCTTTTTTAGGTTGTGGATACATTCTGTCAAATCATCTTCCAGAAAACACTCCCAAGGCAGGTGGGAACACCTGTTTCCAGAAGCCCTGGGCAACAGTGAAGCCGTATTTCTGGAACTCTTGCCCTCGTGCTTATCTGTCACCTCGACACTGATGACTCCTAAATCTAGTGCCAGCCTGTCATCTCCCCCAAATTTAAACCCCATTTCTAACTGTCCACTAACATCTCCACCTGGACGTCCCTCAAACACTTCAAACTCAGCACATCCAAAGTTACACCCCTCTCCTGACCTCCCAGGTCGCCCTTCTGCCCAGTGCCCAATCCTCCTGCTTCTCCCCCAGGTCTCGCCATCACTTCCCTCTTGGCCATCTTCATTTCCACCACCCAGCAGGGCCTGGAGCTTCTGCCCCCGTCTCCCTACCCTCCTCAACCTGCCTGACCGACAGGGACAAAGCCAGGTCCCAGTCCTGTTGCCACACCAGGCACAAAGGGCCACCAGCGTATGGTGGTCAAATGCCAACTCCATAACTGACCCTAACCCAGTGCCCACCTGCAGCCCCCACTGTTTTCCTACCAAGTCCACTCGGAAGAGATGCTCCCAGTTCCCCAGCTCTAGCAACACAACCTGCTGTTAGCCCCTCCACCTCACACTCCCCGCTCCTCCTCCTCCGCCTCTATCGATTTGCTCCACAACCTGAAATGGGCGTTTTGTTCACCACTTTGTCCCCCTCCTCTGTGTCCCCAAGGCTGGCCTGGCGCTTACTTACCCTCGGTGTCCTGCCTCGCGTTAAGCCCTGTGAGCTCCCAGAAGGCAGGGAATGCGTCTACCTCTCCTTCGGGGATCTCATCCCTTGGCCGACTCTGACAGGAAAAGTGTACTGCACTGAGAAATGCTGTCCTCCTCTGCTTTATTAGATTCCTCCCCGAGAGCCTGGGGCGCAGTCAGAATCTGATTAGCTCTGAATTAGGAAGACTGGAAGGAACGTGCTCTGCCCCCGCAGACCTGCCACAGCGTCCCCACCGAGTAGCCACTGAGTACAGAGGGGGAGCTCAGGGCTGCAAAGACTGCCACTCCTGGGTCAAGAGCCGCTCTTTGGTGACGCAAGCCAGAGCCAGATTTCTACCCCCCGCAGCCAACCTCCTCATGAGTCGGGCAGAAATCAGACTTCTCTTCACAGCCGTGATAGCGTGATTTATAATAAGAAATATATGGGACCGAGCCTGTAAAACCCTAGGAATTTTCCAGGTGACAAAGCAATCGTTTCTTTTGTTATGTTAATATTACATCGTGTTACTGAAGCCCCTCGAAAACCTGAGGGTGGGGCTGGTTACCAGGGGAACCAACCACGTGACTGGAGGGTTGGACCGGTTCAGTCCCACCCTTGACCTCCAGGGAGGGAGAGGGGCTGGAGACTGAGTGCAGCCACCCGTGGCCAATGATTTAATCAATCGGGCCTGTGTAATGAAGCCTCCATAAACCCCCTAAAGGACGGGGTTCGGAGAGCTCCCAGGTCGGTGAACACATCCACGTGCCGGGAAGGTGGTGCAGCCCAGTTCCCCGGGGACAGAAGCTCCTGTGCTCCAGACCCTTCCAGACCTTGCCCTACGTACCTCTTCATCTGGCTGTCCCTGAGTTATATCCTTTTATAACAAACCAGCAATCTAGCAGGTTTCTCTGGGTTCTGTGAGCTGCTCTAGCAAATTAATTGAACCTGAGGAAAAGGTCGTGTGAAGCTCTGATCTATAGCCCGTTGTTCAGCAGCACAGGTGACAACCTGGACTTGCAATTAGCATCTGAAGGGGGTGGGGGCAGTGTTGTGGGACTGAGCTCTGCGGGATCTGACGCGGTCTCCGGTAGGTAGTGACAATGTTGAGTTAAATTGTAGGACACCCAGGAGCACCTGCTGAGAAATGGAGACTCGCTTGGTGGTGCCGAAAAGAAAACATGTGGGAACAGCACAGTGAGTAAACACGTGGCTTTAACGTCCTCACTGAAAACTCACAACCTGAATTCCCTTCGGAGTCCAAACCCTAGTGCTGTTTGCACCCCAGGGTGGTGGACTGGGGTTGCGAGCCTCAGGGCTAGGGAGCCCCGCTCTGTACTCAGTTCAATCTTCGCAATAACCTATGGTGATAACAGGAGTATTACCCCAATTTGACAGATGAGGAAATTGAGACTCAAAGAGGATAAACAACTTGCCTCAAATCATCCGCAGCAAAGAAGTGCTCAACTCAGTTGTTTATCAAGCGCCTACGATATGGGGGTCACACTGCTGGATACAGACGAGCCATGGCCTCCGCCTTCCAGGGCCTTGCAGACAAGGTGCAGAGCAGATGCAGATTCCAGAGTAAAGGGCCGTAACAACTTAGGCTATGAGTTAAACTCCCAGAGCACTTTCCACAGTCTATGCTGGCTTCACCACACTGGGGTGGCCACTCCCTTGGATTTCCTACAGGGGTTGCCTGCTCAGGGTGTGGCTCTGCACTTTCTCAGGCCAGTAACTAGGGAAGAAAGGAAAACTTCCTGAATACTGAATCCAGTATTCAGGGGATCTGAATCTGCTTGGAGGCAGGGCTCCAGGAAGGCCTCTCCCCTCACACGCCAGTCTTCCTGGGCCCTCCCCACCCCTTGGGGAACCATGCTTCTAAGGCAGTTTACACCCACCATAGCATCAAGCATTGGTGTCCCCCATGGGCTCTCCTGGGAGAAAAGGCTGCAGGATGGAAACAGGTGGGTTAGAGAGAAGAGGTGATGGGGACAAACTAGCTGCAAGATCTTCATGCCAACTGCTCCAAAGGCATCTCTCCTGGTCCCTGTGCTCTGGTAACTAGGCATCCCAGAGGAAGCCAGAGATAAAGAATGACCTTTGGACTCATGGAGGCCTAAGCAGTCTCCCCTGTGGCCCCTTCCAATTTGAAGGTGATTCTAAATCCAGGGATGAGGGATGACAGGAAAACACACACAGAAAGACCAGTCCTCGGGCAGGCCTGTAGCTTCCCCATAGGTGACCTCAGCCAATAAGATCTAAGTGAAAAATCCAGATTTACAGAAAAGACAAAGCATCAAGTGGTTTCTGTGCTTCACAGAAGATGAACTGAGACCCCTTCAGCAATGCCGTTGCCCCATTGCTTATTCGGTTCAACATAATTGACAACGTATCTTTGTACACAGAGGGGCTGCTTCCGATGATGGGGGAAACAGAGAAGACATTTCAAGGACTCTGGTTGGAATCTGACTCACCCACAAACAAATGTGCATTTGCAAACCTTGAAATCAGTTGAGATTCACTCCCTAGTAAGCAAATATCTTTTATTCTGCTCCCTCATTTCCCAGTCTAGACAGTGGGAACATTCTCTCACCCTTCCTTCCTTCCTTCCTTCCTTCCTTCCTCCCTTCCTTCCTCCCTTCCTGTGGAACCCCAGAACACTGGCTGCTTTGGGATCTCCTGTGTTCCCAGTGCAGCAGTACAGGCAGCAATGTCAACAGTCTGGAAGCAGCCCATCTACACCCGCAAAGGCTTCCTCAGCCCAGTAGACCAGAGTCTCAGAACCAGGGCGAGCCCTTGTGGATCCTTACCCGGCCACCCTCCTTCCTGTCAGAGCACAGGACGGGGATGTCAGATCTCTGGCAGCTTTTGGAACCTTGGGCTGTGACAGTCACCCCTCCCCTCCCACACACACCTGCAGCCAGACTCCACTTAATGTGATCAACCAGGGCCAGGAGCTGCCGCAGGGCTTGAACGTGCTAACGAGCATCCCTCTCCCTCCCTGAGCCCAAGGGGTTTCATTGAAAGGCCACCAGGCCTAATCTCATTATGGGGACCAGACACCGCACAAGTCCCACAGCCTGGAAGCAGGGAGCCTGGCCTGGCCACAGCCTCCTTATCCGCAGCAGGGTTTTAATTGGGTTAGAAAAGATTGTGTTGGGGGCTAGATCTTTTCTTGATGGGTGAAGGGGAGAAACAACTCAATTGTCCTAGAATGTCCTCAAATGTGATAAAAGAAAAGGCAAAATGAAGGCTGAGCTGTTAGGTGGGGCACTTTCTTACTGCCCACACCCAAGTAACCCCTGGGTAGAAAGTCTGAGGTCAGACACCGAGCCCTGTTCTCCACGGGGCCCAGGGGCTCAGCGGCGGGGCTCCCAGTACTTGTAGGGACTCACAAAAGACGTTTTGATTTCTGTTAAAATCGTAAGAAAAAAACAAACTTGTAGGGTTGAAGAAAATAGTTTAAGTTTTAACCCAGCCTGGATTATATTCATCTTTATACCAATGTGGTTGTAAAATATAATTCTCTCTATTTTTTTATGGAGGAAGGGGAAAGCCACAGCGCAGCCCTGGTCAGACGGATATGATTTCAAAGCCAGCCCCACTGTTCATGACTGTGTGTGCCCAGGCGAGCCAAGCACCCTCTCTGAGACTGCTTCCTCTTCCATAAGGTAGGGGGATGTTGAGATCCACCTTACTGGCCTGTAGCAACGATTAAACAGGATAAATATGTACCAATGCCTAGCACACTGCCTGCCACATAGTAGGTATTCAGTTACATAGCAATCTAACAAAAACTAAACCTGTTCCTAATAGCACCTTAGGAAGAGTCATGCATCCGAAGCTGCTGACACATGAGGTTTGGGGCCACAGAGAGCCAGATGGCAGCAGACAGCACGACCCCCTCTAATAAATCCATACCCCGCCTTCTGTCTACCATGAATCCCCCCACTGGGCAGAAACCCCTGGATCTGGGGTGAGTTCCTCCACCAAATTCTTCTAGTGCTGCTGAACCACTTTGTATTAGAAGCCGCCCAAGCTCTGCCTGCCAAGGGAAGGTGGCGCAGGCAGGGAAGAAGTGGGACAAGCAGGGCATCCACTCAGGTCCAGGAGGCGCCTCCTGCCCCGGGGGCCGGGTTGTAGCAACCGTTTCTCTGTATGGGGCTCCCCTTGGCATTTACAAGTTGCCTATATTTTCTGCCTCAATCCAGTTTCACAGGAGAAATCAAGATATGTATGAGAAGGTAGCACAGCTCTGTGGGGTGTTGTTGTTGTTGTTTGTTTTGTTTTCCATTTGCTATGAAAACGAAGGACCTGGGCTTCCCTGGTGGAGCAGTGGTTGAGAATCCGCCTGCCAATGCAGGGCACACAGGTTCGAGCCCTGGTCCTGGAAGAAGATCCCACATTCTGTGGAGCAACTAAGCCCGTGAGCCACAGCTACTTAGCCCACGTGCCTAGAGCCCGTGCTCCACCCCAAGAAAAGCCACTGCAATGAGAAGCCTGCGCACCGCCATGAAGAGTAGCCCCCGCTCGCTGCAACTAGAGAAAGACTGCGCACAGCAACGAAGACCCAACGCAGCCAAAAATTAAATAAATAAAATAAATGAATTTATATTAAAAACAGAAGAAAACGAAGGAACAGAATCCAGATAAGATAGAGCTTCATTTAATGAGTCTTAGAAAATCCTCAAAGCCAAGGTAGAGTGAGAGTGGAGAGGGGCAACCAGAAGGGAGAAAGACTTGGGAGGGGTGTCAGCTTCTAAAGACATGTCCGGGACTCCAGGGTCCACCTGGATCCTCCTCTCTGTGGTGCCCTGGGGGGAAGGGCAGGCAGAGAGGGGAGGTACCCCCCACCATTCCCAGGTGTCAAAGGCAGCAGCAGATCCCTTCCTCAGCTCAGTTCTGCATCCCCTGTACCCACAGTTCAGGGGCTACCAAGGCCAACCCAAGGAGTAAGGATTTCCCAAACGGGAAACTCCTTGCACACCAAGAGGCTGGAGATGTTGGAGAAGAACAAGGAAGGGCTCTACTAGCTAGACATCTCACCCCAAGAGGAAAGAGGCAGAGGGAGGGAGGCCCCGCCACTAGCGAAGCAGTTTGGCAGCTCGGTCTCAGGTTTCAAAAGAACAGTCGTGGCAAATGTTGGTTGATCCACTTCTATGCCACCTAGTTTCTAGAGTAGGGCAAAACATTACGCCGTGCGTGAACTTGGGATCACCTGCTGCTCCGTGCTAACTTCCGCAGAGACTGGGCACAGAGGCAGACCCGGGACCGACGGCTGACAGCTCCAGGCAGGAGTGGGATGAGCTCCTAACCTTGGGCCTTGCTCGGTGGCCCCGAGCCGGGGGAAGCAGGTGAGGTGAGTCAGGTGTGGCGGCAGGAGAGGGAAAGAGAAAGAATGGCTGCGGCGCCGGGATCCCGGCCTGTCCCGGCGCGGACACGGTCCCGCCCCAGGCCGGGCACACCTGAGCTCGCCGTCCCCCCCCCCCCCGCCACCCGCACACACCCGGGGCCCCTCCCGCCTCCGCGCCGGGGCTCGGCTCGCCCCCACCCGCCCCGGCCACCTACCTGGCCGGACGTCGAGCCCGGACCTCGTCCTCGCTGCGCAGCGTCGCGCTGCCCACTGGCCCGCGAGCTGCCCGCGCCACGCCCGGGCTGTTCTGCCGGTTCGGCCAGCCGCGGGGACTTCAGAGCTACCGCGTCTCCATGGCGACCGGGGGGGGGCGGCGGGTTGGCAGCCCGGCGGACGACGCGGCGGGCGGGCGGGGACCGGAAGTGCCCCCGGCGGGTCCACGCACCTGGGACCGGGCCCGGCCCCCCAAGGTCCCGGGTCTAGGGACAGGGTCCCGCCAGACTCCGGGCCCGAACCTTGACGCCCGCGTGCTAGGGTCTGCGGCGCGAGAACAGCGGCCACCGTGACCCGGCCTCCGGACCCGAGCTCGGGTAACCTTCGAATCCGGGCCTCACGACCTGGCTTCCCGGGTCCACCACGTTCGGGGGCGTATGGGGTTCTGCGACCCACCCGTGGGTGTGGGAGGCGTCCAAGTCCAGGCCTGACTCGGAGGCCGAGGGCGAGGCTGAGGGGGTATGGGCTGCCGGGGCTGCTGGGGCGGGGCCCCGGGCAGAGGGAAGGGGGATGCCGGCCGGGAGAACGGGAGAACGGCCACCCTGCTCGGGCCTGGTCTCCGCGCTTCCAGGTTCCCGCCCTCCACGCCCTCCCTTGCCCTCCCCGCTTCTTCCCTCGCCCTGCCCCGGGCTCAGGTGGCCACTAGGTGTCAGGCGTGGCCCGGACCTTGGCCTACCTTGCCGCTCCTGCAGCCCTGAGGGACTCGCCCCTTCCTTGCAGCCGGATGGTGGAGGTGTCACTCTGCAGGGAGGCTGGGGTCACCCCTTCTCCAGGTCCGCAGCACCCCCCGACACACACACACACACACACACACACACACACACACGGCGCGTGCGCACTAGGTGACGTTTCTTGCCCCCTTTCCCCAAGCCAGGGGCCTTTGCCAGGCTATAGCGCCCACCCCACACACACCCCCTCCAGCAGCCTAAAGATAAATACCAGTTCTCACCAGCCTTTCGTGAAGACCTAGACCTTGCCATGGGCAGCCTCCCCGGCCCCAGACGCTGAGAGGAAGGAACCAAGGCCAAGGCTGGGAGCCAGCCCCTAGTGCAGCCCTGTCCAGGCCCCCTATCCAGGAAATGCTGTGGGTAGATAACAAGTCCAGCTCAGACTTCCTACAAGCTCAGAACAAAAGGTTCTTTCCTGTCGGATGCCTGGCAAGACTCACCGAGGGCCTGGTGGTAGTAGGGAAATGGGGTTTCCTCTCCTGAAGACATAAAAGAGCCTCCGCAAAGGGACATCACCCTCACCCCCTGCCCCAGCACTGTGGGCTTCCCAAGGGCCCTGGCCAAGGTGGGCCTTGAGGATCCAATACCTCCTGACAGAGAGAACATACTCTCAAGCCATGGCAAGACACCTAAGGGTGCCCACTGCCCTGGGCACACCTTCCGATGAGGCAGACCCAGCTGGGCCCATGCCCTCAGAGTGAGCAAGCTTAAACCCTCCACAAACAGAAGTTTTGTTGGGGTAGCTTTCCAGCTGGAGGGAGTTAATGGACATTTTTTTTTTTTTTTTTTAATAATGACTCAGGTGCTGCCTTTGGGTTAGGTTTTTTTTTTTTTTTTTAAGGAATCTTATTTTGTGTAGTCAAAGCTGGCTAAGATTGGACAGATTTATTTATAAGATTTCTTTCTTTCTTTCTTTCTTTTGGCTGTGTTGGGTCTTCATCTCTGTGTGAGGGCTTTCTCTAGCTGCGGCAAGCGGGGGCCACTCTTCATCGCGGTGCACGGGCCTCTCACTATCGCGGCCCCTCCCGTTGCGGGGCACAGGCTCCAGACGCGCAGGCTCAGTAGTTGTGGCTCACGGGCCCAGTTGCTCCGTGGCATGTGGGATCTTCCCAGACCAGGGCTCGAACCCGTGTCCCCTGCATTGGCAGGCAGACTCTCAACCACTGCGCCACCAGGGAAGCCCATAATGGACATTTTAAATTAAGAAACAGCTTCCTTCACATGCCAGCAGGCAAACAGCAGGCAACAAGTGTCTTGTGAGTTGAGTCCTTGGAAACGAGCCATTTCCCGTTTTTTGGCCTGCGTATTTGGGTTTGGAGGAGGAGGACTGGGGTGGGCAGGGCTGCACAAAGGAGCAGAGCCTCACTGGGGACCTGATTTGAGTTTCCTGGTGTAGGGCTTTCAACCCCTTCCAAAGCCAGGAGAGAGACTCCTGCTGAGGTGGGATGGAGCCCTTTGGGTCCTCCCCACGCCGTGGCCCTGTGGCCCTGGGCTGCAGCACTTTCCCCTAGAAAGGAGAGCACACCTGGCTCCCAGAAGTGCTCTCAGGAGGGGATGGAGGTGGCTCTCCACAGGGACCAGTCACATGGGGTCTTAGCTCTAAGCAGTCATGGCTCCACACCATTTTTAAGAGCTGGAGATCCCACCAAACTGCAGTCAAGCACCAGGCCCCATGGTTTTGCCGCTGCTGCCAGAATCCCTGACCCCAGATGGCAGACACTCACTCCCTTCCTCCCCCATCTTTGCCGCTGAGACTCAGCCTTGGAGGCCAGAGAAGCATCCACCCTACAGCTGGGGGCGGTGACCAGCAAGGAGTGCAGCCTCAAGTCCCTTTCTTGGGGACCGAGGATGTGGCCCAAGGTCTTCCATGTAAACCCCTCCCTTCCTGCACTCACTACACTACACTAGCCTTTATGTTCCTCAGACTCACCAGGTTCACAGCCACTCTCCTTTGGAACGGTCTTCCCCCATCATCACTTGGCTCATTCCTTCAAATCTCAGCTCAAACATCCCCTCCTCAGAGAGGCCTTCCCTAACGATCCAGTCCAGTAGCCTGGGTCAGGGGTTGAGATGCAGGGAGGTACCGTGGATTAAGCGTGCTAGTGACAGCCCTGGGAAACCACGCCTTGAGCTCACCCTGTTCTTTGCCCAAAAGCATTGAAAGAGCAGGAAGAACCCAGACAGTGAACAGAATGTACCTTGTGGAAGGACCTCAGATCCCCTAGCACCTGGCAGATCATGTCTGCCTTGCTAGGGTTCCCAGACTTAAAAAGAAGGAAAATACCCCAGGATGCCCCGTTAAATTTGAATTTAATATTTTTTTGGCGTAAGTATGTCCTACGTATGACATGCAATATACTAAAAATGTATTTGCTGTTTATCCAAAATTCAAATCTAACTGGGCGCCCTGTATTGTATCTGGCAATCCTACCCTTGCTCCTGTGTGGGAAGGACAGAGGACCTCCCAGCAGTTCTGGCCCCTCCCAGCAAAGCGTCCCTACCCCAGCAGGCGGAAACACCCAGTTAACTCCTGTTCAGCACACGCTTTAGCCAGAGGCCTTAACCTTGGGCTGCAGTGAATACCAAAGGCATTGGAGATGAGGTTCCCCAGTCCTAACACACTGTAAGATGCAAACACACACAATTCATTCACTCTTTACAATAGTTTTTATCTAGTCCCTTCAGTGTTCCAGGCGCTGGGCAACATTGGGTATAACAATGAACAGGACAGGCACAGCGCTGTTCTCTCCAGGCCCTAACAGTGCATAGAAAGGGCACTTAACCCAGATGTGAGGGTCAGGGAAGGCTTCTGGGGCATGGCATAGAATCGTAGAGCTGCAGGGCGAGCAGGGGTAACCTGGCGAAGGGACAGCAGGGAGAGAGCAGGAGCGTTGGCTGGAAGGCAGGCGAGGAGGCCCAACCAGTACTGCCGGCATAGGAATCAGGAATCCACGTGCCTGAACCAAACCCTGTGCCAGCTCTGGGAGGGGGGCGTGGCACTCGGGTGGCAAATAGTCGAAGGACACATCCGCTGACCTGTACTCTGAGGGTGAGAGCATCCTTCAGCAGGGGGGCGGCATCGCCAGGCCCCCTTCCTGGGGAACTTGCCACAACTTGCTGGAAAAGAAAACTGGTTTGAATCTGAAAGCACATGGCTACTTTGATGAGTTTAAAATGGAACAATAATCACTCAGGGGGAAAATCCTATCTTCCAGCCTCAGGGGCAGCGAAGGAGGCCAGAAAATCAGCGGCCCGAGCAGAAACAGCCAGCGCGTCCAGCAGAGCAGCAGCGATGGTGGCAGGAGAAGCAGCACACAGGGGACTGACCGCAAAGCTTCCAGTGAAGACAGTGAGTCACCTGGGACCTCCAGAATGCGAGGGGATGGGGCTGAGGAATGCCACAGGCTGTGGGTCCCCGGCTGACCCACAAAGTCGGTCCAAGTCTGGGAAAACAAGACTTAGATAAACAAGAGTAACCTGTCCACAAGCCAAGAGAACACTGCAGGTTGGATGGAGAAGCGATGAGAACGGAACAGTCCGGCCAGCTTTCACTTCTGCTGGCCCTGAGCAAACAGACGTGGGAGGCATAAGCGGCCGGGGTGGTGCAGGGGACTGGCCCAGTGCAAGAGGTGGCAAAACAGCACTGGGTGCCTGAAGTGGGTGGTAGTGGAAGGGGTGGGCTTTCCCAGCCTCTCAGTGTGCTCTGTGCAGCCCTCTGGGGGAGGGAAGGATCAGGAGGAAGTCCATTTCTCCTCCCTCCCTTCCTTCCTCCCTTCCTTTCTTTCTTTCAACAAAGATTTATTGGGCATCTACCTATGCCGGACATTGTTCCAGGCCCTGGAGAGACAGTAATCCATAAGACAGACAAGGTCCCCGCTTTCATGTAACTTACATGAAGTGGGGGAGACAGATAATTAAAAGGTAAACAAACAAACAACCCACACACACATACACAGAAACCTAACTGCATGTAGTAACAGATGATACAAAGAAAATTAAGCAGGGGAAGGGGATGGAGTGTCCCGGGAGGTAGGGCTGTTGTTGAGGGGTGCTAGTAAAGGCTCTCTGAGGAGAGAGAAGTGAGGGTGCAGCCACGTGAAGGTCCAGGGGAAGGTAATTCCAGCCGAGGAAAGAGGAGGGAAGAAGGACAAAGGTCCCAGGACAGGAATGTGCATGGCTGTCTCCATTCCACCCTGCCCTCCAACACTTCTCCTCCCCCAACACAGGAGAAATCAGCCACGTGTGCAGACAAGAAAGCAGGATGTAAACAGGTCATTAGAGAGGGCAGAGGTTGAAGATGTGAGGTGTGCAGCGGGGACCCCACCAGAGGTTCCTGGGGCGTCTAAGAAGTGTCCGTAGGCACATAGTTGTGGTTGTGTCTGAGCACTGACCATGTCTGTCACCCACTGGAGAATCCAGTCCCAGTCAGTAGGGCACCACCAAGCTCTCCTGGTCCAGCCCAGGTTTACCTGTGGCTGGTGGTACGGCCTGAGAAGGAGGCATTGGAGCCCAGCCCCGGCATGACATCCACCCAGGCCAGCGCTCCCTTCCAGACAAGAAACCATGAGGAGGTGTGTTTCCCAGTCGTGTCCTCAATCCCACCTCCCCACTTTTCTCCGAGTCCATCAGTCATTGAGTCTCAGTCAACAAACATTGAAGACCCGCTATGTGAGTACTAGGCGCGTTGTGGAGAGCAAGAAAGACCCAGGAGGGCAAGGGTGTGAGGCCGGGGATGAGGACTGGCTAAAGCTTGGGGTGGTGTCAGCAGAGACATGAAGGGGGAGGGCATGAGCTGCTGATGACAGCCATCTAATCGCCTCCACTAACCAGCCATAAACCCTGCAGGGCCAGGACTGCTGCACTTTGTTCAGAGCCTGTGACAGCTGAGTGCTCATCTTGGCTCCTAAAGCTACTCCAGCCCTGGCTCCACACCCCCTGTTTCTCAGCCACACTCCTCATGCTAGGAGTGTGCTGAGGACGTGGAGGCCACTCTGAGCCGAAGGTGTGGGGTGACAAAGCCACGGCCCGGAGGATGCCCCTAGCGGGAGATGGGCAAAGGCACAGGCAGTGTTTCCCAGCCGCAGCTTTGTGATGACCCTCTTCCAGAGCAGGATGCAGCTGAACCCAGAGGAGCAGAACGAGGGGGAGGACAGGTCAGGCATTGTCCCTGATGAGTGCACTAAGGCTGCTGACTCTTCCAAGGTCCTAGCCAGTCAGCGGCCTGCTTGTCCTGAGTCAGAGGTCTCACTTCGCCCCGCTCTGCTCTGCCCCTCCCCTCATCCTTTATACTTCTCTTGACCTTGGCCATCACCTCCTGCCTGAGTGCTCCTATCAGGCCTTCTGCTCCTTGACTTGAGAGCAGCTTAGATTAGAAGGTACCCTGACCTTAGCTCAGAACTGCCCTCACGCAAGAAGCCACACTCCTCTGACCCCTCCCAGCCAGTGGGAGACCCTAAGGGGGGGCTGGTGCCAGGGAGAGCCACGCCCCTCAGCTGGTCCCCTGGTCTCTTGCCTCACGGCCTCCTGTGGGGCGGTCATGCCTCCTGCTCTTGAAGGGATCCAAGGGGCCAGAGCTAGGCCCTCCTGCTCCTACAGCAATGGGTAGCTCAGGTCTTCTGGGTAGCTCCCCGCGATGCTCCAGGGCCCATAAATGATGACCCTGAGTGCCGTCTCTTAGGTCGCACGGACTAAGGCTGCTGGGAGGCACGGACACTGCTTGGAGTCATCAGCCGTCCCGACATCCCATTGTCTGTGATACCTTCACAGCTTGGAAGGCAATGTCAAGTCCAAACGGGTGTAACTTGGAGTGCTGTCATCCGTCTTGAGGAGTTTTCTCCCCTTCCACAGGCCTCTCTTCATCTGACAAACCCAGGCACCTCCAAGAGCTTACTTTGGCCCAGGGCTCAGTCCTGGCTTCAGCTGGCCACAGAGTCAAGACCAATGGTGGCATGCCAGTGAGCCCAGCTTCTAAGCTCTTTAGAGACCCCGTGCTCTGTTTCCCGCCCCCCATGGCCTCCCCGCAGTGCTCAGGTGGCCAGGTCAGCAGCCGTCATGTGCGGTGAACAGCACCAGCTACCCCGCAAGATGACTGAGTCCGACTGGGGCCTCCGCAGAGCCCGGCCCCATCCACGTTCCTCCGCGGAGAGGTTTCTCCCCAGCAGCCCCAGCGCCTCCCTTGCCAGCTGACCGTCAGAGAAGGTCTGCTAAGGTAAAAGGGTCTCAGCTCAGATTCTCGCTTCCTCTTATGCACATTGGTCAACCCACCACCCCACTCTCAAGGGGGGGTGACCTGAGGTGGCCTCTGCCCAGCCACAGAAGGCCACTGCCTCCATCTCCTCAACAGACTTTCTTCTTCTTTTTTTTTTTTTTATAAATGTATTTTATTTATTTATTTTTGGCTGTGTTGGGTCTTCGTTGCTGCGCGTGGGCTTTCTCTAGTTGCAGCGAGCAGGGGCTACTCTTCACTGCGGTGCACGGGCTTCCCATCGCGGTGGCTTCTCTTGTTGCAGAGCACGGGCTCCAGGCGTGCGGCTTTCAGTAGTTGTGGCACGTGGGCTCAGTAGTTGTGGCTCGTGGGCTCCGGAGCACAGGCTCAGTAGTTGTGGTGCACGGGCTTAGTTGCTCAGTGGCATGTGGGATCTTCCCGGCCCAGTGCTCGAACCCATGTCCCCTGCATTGGCAGGCGGATTCTTAACCACTGTGCCACCAGCGAAGTCCCCAGACTTTCTTCTTGATGTCTGCATAAAAGCCCCTCTCAGGACTTCCCTGGCGGCCCAGTGGTTAAGACTCCGCGCTTCCATTGCGGGGGGCGCAGGTTCGATCCCTGGATGGGGAACTAAGATCCTGCATGCCACGCGGCGTGGCCAAAAAAAAAAAAAAGGCCTTCTCAAGTGGTACCTGCTAAAGCAAAGCAAACTACTCCAAGTTAACTAAAAAACAAAATGTCATTTTCTCCCTTAGGGACCCCTCCTCTGACCCATCCTTGATGCCTTCCAGGGAGTTTGATTATTGAAGGGTCCCAGGGAAGGGATGTGGAGACCAGGATGCTGCTGGAGATGGCAGGGGGGCTGCAGGCCCTTCAGGGGCCCTGGGCATTCAGAGGGCCTTGCTGGGCCCTGGACATGTAGAGGTGGGGGCAGACCCCAAAGGTGCATTTGCCTCATGCGTTCTGGGTCCCATGATGGAGACCGTATTAGAGGGCAGCGGGAGGGTGCATCTCCCCAGCCCAGCAGGAGGCAGTCCAGACCCCTGGCTCCAGGCTTCCGCCGCCCACCGTTCCAATGACAGCTGTCCCTCCTGACCCCCTTCTCTGTGGGTCCCCCACGTTGCCCTCTCTGCTGCCACAACAGGCCTTGTTTTGTTTCCCCTGACTGTCTCTCTCTTTCTCAGTTTCTCTCTCGGTCTCTCCCCTTTCCCTCCGCCTCTGTTTTCCTGTCTGACCTGACGTTTCCTGGGCTTCCAGGAGGGAGATGATGATCTCCAGCATTTCAGGGCGAGGGTGGTTTCACGACCCCCCTGGGAACAATGAGTGAGATACACACGTGCCGGGTAGCGCTTTAGGGCCTGTTAGGATTCGGAGCTCTGAGCTGGGCCCCACTGGGGTTGGGGAAGAGTCGCTGGCACCCAACTGGGCCTTCAGAGCAGGAGAGAGCTGGCCGTGCCCCGGCCTGACAGCTGAGGCCAGCGGAAGCCTGGACACCTCCACCCACTGCCCCTCACCACCACACACTCAACCTGCTGCAGAGAAGGCTGGAATTCATTCTAGTCAGGCTCTCAGCAAACCTCCAAGTACATGGGTGGCTGGGCCTGCACCAGGCTCTGGAAATGTGAATATGATGGTGCTGCAGACGTGCTTTTTGGGAAGGAAGGTCAGGCCTCAGGCACGGTGGGTGATGACCAGCACTGGGTCAGGGAGTGAGCATTGCAGACAGAAGGAACGAATGGCAGGAAAGACTCAGGAATCTAAGAGATCAGGGTCTGCTTGGCACGCCAGTGGGGCAAGCTTCCATCAACCCCTGAACTGTCAGAATAAAAAAAGAATCTGACTAGAGTTGCAAACATTTTTTAGTTTGCCAAGTAAGGACATTTTTTCTAAAAATCCATCATTTTTCTCTCAGTACCATTTTATGAAAGAAGTATTTTAACTATAAAAAAAAGAAATAGAATACTTAGAATAAAAGATATTGTGACCAAGAAAGGACAGCTGGCAACTTGGCTGACGTATGCCGATCGATTTTATATATCTCATTATTCTTGTTTGTCTTGCTTTATTGCTGACTATCGAACACTTTATCAAGGGCCAGACCAGCCAGTGGACTGGCCTCTGGAAAGTGCTGACAGAGGGGCCTGTAGAGGCAGGGCAGGAACTGGCGACCTGGAGGAGGCAGGGGCCACACCAGGAAGGACTTTGGACTACGCACTCGGGAGTGTGGATTTTATCCCCCAGCTGATGTGGAGCCAGGAGGGGCTCTCAGGGAACAGATGCTGTGGTCAGATCCGTGCTTTGGGACAAGCATTCATTCTCACAGCTGTAAGGATGGACCAGAGGGAGAGAGACGGGGGAGCCGGGGGGAGGGAGCTGGCGGAAATGATGAGGGTCTGTCCCAAGGTGGGGACAGTGGCAGTGGGACTGGAGAAGGGGGAGGAGCTAGGAAGAGGAAGGTGTCATCCCGCTCTCACATTCACGTTCTCACAGGGACCGTGAACAGAGATAACCTCACTAGGGGCAGAACCAGAGGAAGTGGGCTTAGGATTTGGGATTAAGGATAAGAACATCCTGACTGTAAAGAATATGACACATGACACGTTGGTGAGAGTGGACCAAGGCAGTGAGCATTCTGGAAGGCGGGGGAGGAGTGGGCAGTGGGGAAGCTCACAGTGTGGGGGGACTTGTCTGACTTTGCACTTGGGCTCCACCTCTTGTGCGACCTTAGTCAACTTACTAACCTCTCTGTGCCTTAGTTTCCTCATCTGTAAAATGGGAACCAAATAGTACCTAACTCATAAGGTTGCTGGGAGGTTTACATTAATTAAGATGTGTAAAGCGCTTAGATGCCCAGCTCCATAGACATGGCCTGATATTATTATACATTGTCACATCCCCAGCACTCACACAGCCCCCAGAGAATAGGAGGGATTGTTAATGTTGGTGAAAATACTAGGCCTGGCTTCGAGGAAGGCCCTGGGCTCGGAGCCTGCCTTCCGGGGTGTTGGGCTGGGTTTTGAACCCTCCTGGGCTCTCTTGGGGCAGCTCTTACCTGCCACTCCCACACACACCTAACGCTGATTGAGATGGAAACTTGGGGAGCCTGTGACTGAGCTGGGCCCAGGAGTGGGAAGGGACTCGACACCTCCTGGGAGGTTCTCTGGGGTGGAGGCCCGGTCCAGTGGCAGGACGCAGGCAGAGAAAAGGGGGCAGAGGGTCTGGTGGCCGCAGGAGGGAGAGCAGACTGGAGGATGCCCGTTGGTGGCAGGAGTGAGAAGACCTGGCTCCTCAGTCACCTACCTCCTCACAGTGAAGGACCAGTGCCCTCCCAAACCAAGTCCTCATCTCCTTGCCCCCCACCACCCAGGCCTGCTTCTAGGCTGTTTGCTGCCTAGGAACATGCCTTTCAAGGCACCATCACCCCTCAACCCCTCCCCACCCTGCCCCCCATCCATGCGGCCCCTGTCTCCCTCAGCAGACCCTGATTCTACTCAGTCTCTGGGGGACCCTGAGCCCTATCTTCTCCTGCCACCTCTGGGCCTCCAGAGTTTGCTAATCACTTATCTCCACTGAACACCCTGAAATACAGTTGTGGCGCTGGCACTGCCCTATGCGAGCCCTTCCTTAGGAGGAAGTCTGACCACACACCTTGACTTGGCAGCCGCAGCCTGCTCTCCAGCCCCCACTCACATCCATGTGCTGACCAGGGGAAATTGCTTTCTCTTTCATCTGCTTCAAATGTGAGTCCTCCAACGACTGACCTGATCAAGTCCTACCCCTCCTTTCATGGCTCAGCCCAAGCAACACCCCCAGAGGGGGCACAGGGCCTGTCACCACTTTGGGAATTGCTGTTAAACATCCAGGGAGGGCTTCCCTGGTGGCGCACTGGTTAAGAATCTGCCTGCCAATGCAGGGGACATGGGTTCGAGCCCATGTGCCACAACTACTGAGCCTGCGCTCTAGAGCCCACCAGCCACAACTACTGAGCCCACGTGCCACAACTACTGAAGCCCGCGCGCCTAGAGCCCGTGCTCGCAACAAAGAGAAGCCACTGCAATGAGAAGCCTGCACACCGCCACGAAGAGTAGCCCCCACTCGCCGCAACTAGAGAAAGCCCACACGCAGCAATGAAGACTCAACACGGCCAAAAAATAAATAAATTTATAAAAAAAAAAAAATCCAGGGAGTCTCTGCACTCCCAGTACAGGGGGTGCGGGTTCCACCCCTGGTCGGAGAACTAAGATCCCACATGCCGCGCCAAAGTCCCTAAAGAAAACATCCAGGGATTCTGTGTTGGTGAGACCATCTTCAGCACAAGCACAGTGCCTGCACCCCATGGTCTCAGGAGAAATGTGCAGAGGAACCAGTGAATGAAAGAAAAGGAGGGAGACATTTTTAATGACGACCAGGAAAGATTAGGCAAGAGGAGACAGGACAGATGTGAGTCAAAGATTTCTCAGATGCTCCCGGCCTGGGAGACAGACCTGACCGTCACTGCCCACAGCTGTGGCAGAGCTGGGCCTCAGTCTGGGCCTGGAGTGATGCAGTGCACCTCCCCTTCCCCTGCTCCCTGCGGTCAGGGGCCTGACATCCCAAAGGCAGAGCACAACGCAGACAGGGTCCACGGATGCTTAGTTGCCATAGGGCACTGTCCTGGGGATGCCAACATTTTTAAAAAAACAATATCTTGCTGACTAAATCTGTGCTTGACATGGAGCTGAGGGGAAGAACAAAATGAGACATGAAAGTGAAGAAAATTGTCTCAAAAGATAGGATTGCTGAGTCAAAAGCAGTAAGATTGAATTTTACATATATTCTGCATTTAGACAAGGGGGAAATCAGATGCACATAAACAAACTGGTAATTTTTAACATGAAAAAAAATCTAAGGGTTTTCATCAAATCCCAGGTTCAGTATGAGCCACAGGGCCGATGAGGCTGCCAGAACAGCCACGGTCCTCGGGCTGCACCAATAGACTCACATTAACTGGATCAGGACCCCTCTGCACCAGCCCTGAGGTTAGACCAGCCCTGGGGTCTTCCTCAAACATGGGCGTGTGGTTTACCTGGAATATGGAAGCTCTGCAGTCCATTCACAAGAGGGTGAGCAAGTATGGAGGGATCTGGAAACCATCTCTTCCCGGGAATCGCTGGAGGCGATGGATTTCTCCTGGAGAAAAGGAGACATGGAGAGACAGACCTCTCCTGTTGGAGGATGGTCGTGCCAAAGAGAGAAAAGACGAAGTGTTTCTCTAGAGAGCAGAGTGAAGAACAGTAAGTATAAATGGTGAGGCAGGAGACACAACAGAAGAAAGCAGTTCCTAACAGCTGGAGCAATCCAGCCCACCAAGGTGGTGAGCTTCCTGTCCCTGGAAATGTTCTAACGGAAGCAGGATGATGTCAGGGATATCATGGCCGTCACTGGCAAGAGACCAGCGTTTCCTAACCTTTCTTCCCCTTCCAAACATCCCATTGTTCACGAATCCCATGTTTTATAATAATGTATCTATTTAATAAATTGCACTTATTCAAAGTAAAATTTATTCCATTTTCATAGTCAAAAACCTGTGTATTGTCAGTTATCTGATGCTTAGCCAGGCTTGGGGCCCACTGAACAAGGAAGGAAGAAATGCTTCTAAGAAGAGGAAGCTGTGCCTTTCCTCCCGAGCCACCATTTTCCAGTAACTCACCAAAGTGACCAACACAAAAGCGGGGAGGAGAGGCACTTACTGTATGTTCTCCAGGCCTTTCGGAAAACAAGGAGCCGTTCCTTTGGCCACATACACGTGAATCTACAAGAAAGGTGATGTCGTAGACATGAAGGGAAGGGGCACCGTTTAAAAAGGAACGCCCACCAGTGTCCCCATGGCAAAACAGGAAGAGTCTACAGTGCACACACAGCATGTGGCTGGCATTGTTGTAAACAAACAAGATAAGGGCAAGATTCTTGGCAAGAGAATTAAGGTATGAACTGAGAACTGAGCGTAGGAATTACTCCACCAGCCGAGACAGCTTCCTGAAACGTGTGAAAGAAAATGATCAGAAAAAGAAGGAAGAAATGTACTTGGGTTCAACTGAAGCCCCAGCCTGCTCCAGCCAGAGAGTCCCGCTTTGTGAGAACCGGTGAGAGGGGCCTGCCCTGCTGGGACGCATTCCCTGTGAATTCATGGCTTGATAGCTGTAAAGAACTAAAAGACCTCTGGACTGTGGGGAAAAAAAGAGAGAGAGAAGGAGAAGAGAGGGAGAGGGAGAGGGGAGGGGAAGGGAGGAGGTTGTGCCAGAGCTGAGATTTGAGGAGTGATGGGGTTCTACGAGCAGATGAAGGGAAGTCTTTGCAGCCCCGACAGACTCAGGGGTGAAAACATGAGCTCCAGAGCAAACTACTGAGTGTAAAGTGGGACTGAGATGAGGCTGGAGGCAGGAGGCCGTCCATGCTCTTCTCAGAGCTTATCAGTTCAGTAGGGACCATGCAGAGGCTTTGACCAGGAAACAGGCATGATCTGCAAGGAGCGAAGAGGAGCTAGCCAAAAAAAGGAAAAATAGAGAAAAAAAAGTGAGACCTTCTCTTATTAAAAGACACCACAAGGAAATTCAAACGAGTTACACACTGGGAATGATTTCTGCAACACATTTAAATGACACAGGACTAATATTCAGAATATATAAAGAACTGTATGAGTTGATAAGAAAATGAAAGAAAAAAAGGGCAAAGGAAACAAACAGGAATAGCACAGAAGAGGAAACACAGTTGCCCCATAAACATATGAAAAGATGTTCAACCTCATTAACAACAAAGGAATGAAAATATGTCATGCCCACAAAATTGGCACAAATTTAAAAATAGGAGAACACTAAGTGTTGATGAAGATGTGGAGCAGTGTGCAAACTCCCATCCACTGCTGACAGGAGTGCTAATCAGTACAACTATTTTAGAAAGCAGTTTGACATTGGGACCCCCTTGAACTTTTGCGTATCTCTGAACATCTGCATATCCTTGGCCCAGCAATTTTACTCCCTAGAGCAATATTTCTCAATGAGGACCAGTTTTGTTTTGATTTTTAATTTGTTGGGGGAAAAATACTTTTGTAAAATACAGTAAAAATGAATTCCTAAAAATGAAGTGAAAATAGACATACAGTATACAAGTCTGATATCTTATTATTAGATTCAACAGACATAAAGTTACTTATGTATACCAAGGAGACATGTGCGAGAATGTTGCTGGCAAATTGTTTTGTAGTAACTGAAAACAAGAAGTAACTCACATGTCCAGTGACAGGATTAGAGGCTGGAGGAAAAAAGTGTGGCATAATCACATGATGGATTATTATGGACTATGAAAAAGTTATAAAAATAAATGAACTGTAAACATGCAACAGCAACGACAAAGTCTCAGAAACGTAATTGTAAGAGAAAAAACAAACCTTAGAAGACTCTAATATGATACCTTTAAAAAAAAAAAAAGCTTTATCAAAGTGTAATTTACATTTCCACATTTTAGCATAATTCACCCATTTTAAGTGTACAATTCAATGATTAATAGATTATTTTGAGAATTGTGCAACTATCACACTATCTAATTTCAGTGCATTTCCATCACCTTCAAAATAACCCTCCTGCCAATTTTCAGTCACTCTTCATTCCCACACCCCGCCCCAGCCAACCCCTGATCTATATTCTGTCTCTATAGATTTGACTTTTCTGGACATTACATATAAATGGAATCATACAATATGTAGCCTCTTGTGTCTGGGTTCTTTCACTTAGCATAATGTTTTTGGAGTTCATCACGTTGTAGCATGTATCAGAACTTCATTCCCTTTTATTGCCAACTAATATTCTACTGTGTGGATCTACCACATTTTGTCTACCCATTCACCAGTTGACGGACGTCAGGGTTGCTTCCACTGTTCAGCTCCCTTGAGTAACACTGCTCTGCACGCAGGTCTCCGCACAGACGTGTTTTCATTTCTCTTAGGTACATACCTAGGTGACGCCATCTTTATAAAGCTCTAAAACAAGCAAAACTAAACAGTGTGATGTTTAGAGATACATACAAAGTACTGAAACTCTTCTTCGCAGGAGAATGATAAAGATAGCATTCAGGGGAGCTGGTGTGGGTGCATGTGGGTGTGGGGGAGGGAGATGGGAAAGGAGGCAGCTAGACAAGAGTAATGTTGGGCAGTGGATTTATGGGTCCTCGCTTTATTATGCTTCATAACTTACATATACATTAGATATCATATATACATACTACTTATATTCTACGTAACATATATTAATTACATTATAAGAAGACACTTTAAAAAATGAAAGCCTGTCACCAATACCCAACAATTGCACTGGGTTCTCGTTTCAAGATAACCGGGTCCCTGCTCTGGCCACCTGTCCACACTCAGCCTATTCTTGTCTCCGCCTGCTCCAGCCGCCCTGGTCCCTTAGCTGTTCCTCAACTCAGGCAGCAACCCTTAGAGGGCGAATGGGTAAAAATGTCTATAGCTGTTTTTACACATGAGGAAACTGAGGCTCAAAGAGGTTATTTTGCTCAAGTCATATGGCTTGTAAGTGTGGCCCAGATTTTTCTGGCTCCTGATCCAGTGCTATTTCCCCTACCCGTGGCTTGTGGTGTCCATGTGAGTTAATGCTGAATAAATATCGAAAGGCGAGATTATCATTGGTTGAGAGCTAGAGCTGTTCATGTGAGAGGCAGGACTTGATCTGGTCTTTGAGAGATGGGTAGGTTTTGGCTAAACAAAGAAGAGCAGGTGGGTATCCAGTGAGAGAACCACGGCTCCTCTGAAAACCAATCAATGATCGTGAGATTCCTGATGAACATAGAATGACAAAAGTCAACATTCGGGCATATTTTTTAATAACAGCTTTATTGAGATATAATTCACATGCTATAACATTCCCCCTTTTAAATTGTATGATTTGGTGGTTTTTAGTATATTTAGTATATTCAGAGTTGTGCAACTACTAATTTCAAAACATTTTCATCATCTCATAAAGAAACTCCATAGCATTGGCAGTCACTCCCATTCCCTCTCCCCCCAGCCTCTGGCAACCACTCATCTACTTTCTGTCTCTATGGATTTGCCTATTCCAGACATTTCATGTAAATGGATTTATATAACATGTGGCCTTTCACTTAGCATCATGTTTTGAAGGCTCATCCATGCTGTAGCAAGTAATCAATTCTTCATTTCTTTTATGGCTGAATAATATTCTGTGGTATGAATATACCACATTTTGATTATCTATTCATCAGTTGGTGGACATTTAGGTTATTTCCCATTTTGGGCTATCATGCTTAGGAATGGAATTGCAGGGTCACATGGCATCTCTGTTTAAAGTTTTGAGGAACTGCGCTGTTTTTTCCAAAGTGGCTGTACCATTTTACAATCCCACCAGCAACGTATAAGGTCTCCAATTTCTCCGTATCCTCAACATTTGTTATCGTCTATCTTTTTGATTTTAGGCCTCTTGGTGGGTATGAAGTGGTATCTCATTGTGGATTGATTTGCATTTCCACGATGACTGATGGAGTTGAGCATCTTTTCATGTGTTTATTGGTCAGGTCTCAGTTTTATTCCATTGTTGGGCATATTTTCTAAGGGATATTTTTCTCAAACTGTGGTGACTTGTGACCTGTCCTTCCCTGGAAGAGAGGTGGAGAGATGGGGCGCTCTCCCAAGCAGACTGCATTTCCTTGGTGGGTCAGGCCTCCGGGGGGTCATAATTACATCCTCCTGCAGGATTCAGAGCTGTCTCTATTGTTTTGATGGCAGCTGGGAGGTAGCTGACTGAACAAAGGACCTTATCTCTTTACTACCTCTCAAGGTTATTATAAATATCAAATAAGATCATTTACTCAAAAGAATTTAGAAAGGTCTAAAATGCTATCCAAATGTAAGTTGTATTTACTTTTAGATTATCTTCCAACCCCATCTAGCCTTTGCTTTTATGGATTTTCGGTGAGGCCGAGGCTGTTCCATGCTGAACCCAGACGTTCTATAGACATCGTCACGAGGCCACGTTAGAGCTGAGGATGGGCCACGGAACAAAACCCCTGCCCTACCAGCCTCCCAGACATGGCGCTCAAGATCTCTTCAGAGACAAGGCCCTGCTCAGACCTGCTCAAACCCTTCAGCTTTCCACGCTCTTTCTTTCCTGGTAGAAGAGAAGGGCTCCCTGCTCACGAGCTAAGCGTCAGGCTCTTTACCCCCTCTACCCATCCTTCCGCTCCAGGACCCCTTCTTTGGGGCCTGAAGGGGTGCCACTCACAAAATCCCCCCCACCCAAGCCTTAGCTGGTGGAGAGACCGCTCTCTCCCAGAAGACAGCAGCTCACTGTGCACACACGGCCCATTGCCCTCAAAGCCTGGAGAACATGGTTGTTAGAGCCACTCGAGAGCCGGCGAGTTCTGAGGAAGAGAGGCCAGGCCCACTGCGTCGCCCTCAGCCGGGCCCCTGCCCTCGATGGGGCTGCTCTGATCACAGGTGTCCGCTTCGCCAGCCCTGAAGTGTCCGCTGGAGTGAAGGAAAACCAGGGGCCCAGGACTCCTCTTCCTCCCCTCCCGCCTTCCCCCCACACTGTGGAACAACAGCACTGACGATGCCCTGCTCCCCCTCCTAGGGCTGGGGCAGCCACCCTCCTCTTCTCCCCGCCTTCCTCCCTCACCCCCCCCCCCCCCCGCCACACACACCGCCCTGGCACCATGTCACCTGGCAGCTCGGCACGGTCTCGGGCCACACAGCCTCCTGCACACACTCCAGAGGGCACAGCGAGCCCACATGTCCCTCAGAGCCCCAGGCGCCATCCCGCATGCAGATACCCAGGAGCCCAGGTGATTCCCAAGGGACCCAAGCTGCGGATGGGTTGGGTCTCCTGAGCAGCTGTCACTGGCCCCTTCCCTGCTCCCTCTGCCCAGCCTGTGCTTCCCCCGTCGCCCTGCCCACACCCTTGTCGGCGTCTGCTGGGGGTAGGTCCTCCTGCCTCTGGGGACAGACATCATGATGCTGAGGAGTTAGGGGAGGGCCCTCAGCCTCCCCAGCCGCCTCAAGAGGATGCCGCTCTCCTTCCTCCCCCGTGCTTGTCACTTGGAGGAATGCGTGGTGAGACAGGGAAAGACTGATGGGGAGTGTGGAGACCTGGAGTGACTTGGAGCAAGCCATTCAACCTGAGTCTTAATGTCTTCCTCTGTTGAAGGAGAGGTTGCTGACATCTCTGCGCTCATCTTTGTAGCTAGCTCTCGAAGTCGGCCAGTCTGGGACTGTTTCTGCCTGAGCGAATGACAGCTCGTGTGAAGAAAGCAGGTGTGCCAGTGCTCCTGTGGCTCTATTACCCGCCCCCTCCTCCCAGAACAGCCCCTCCATTCTTTCTCCCCCTTCTGACAGCCCCCCCTCCCCAGTCCGCAGGTGAGCCGGGGGCTCTGAGCCGGGGGCTCTGAGCACCGCCCCCAGGCGCCTGCGGAAGCTAACCTCTCCCCGACCCGCGCAGGCCACACCCTCTCCCCCAAGGGCCTCGTGAAGAAGCTGGACCGGGCGACCATCCTTAACCCTATCCTGCAGCACTAGCGCCACTGCGGACAGCTCCCCCACCTTGTCACTCCCGAGTCCAGAGAGCCCGGGGGCGGCGAGGCCGGAAGATTGAGCGTCAGAGACCGCTGGGCCCCGGGTCCCTGCGCCGAGGCTGTGTGATGGAAGGGGAGGGCAGGCTGGCAGGCTGGGGTGTTCCAGCAAACTGCTGGGTCCCTCAGCTTCAGAGGTGTGTGTGCGCGTTGGGGGGCTTCTCCTTTCTAGCCTCCCTTGTGAGAACCTGACCTAAGGCCCATCCGCCACCCCCGGGCTGCATCTCGCAGGGGGCCGCCTCGGCCCCTCCTCGGGCCCGCGCCCCTGCCTGGGGCGGGCCAGGAAGCCTCGGTCCCCGCCCCGCTCCGTTAGGCCCGCGCAGCGGCCGGGGTACTTTGGAGCCGAGGAGGAAGCTCGGCGGGGCGGGGAGGTGAGGGTGTGTCGGAAGGCGGCGGCGGCGGCGGCCGGGTTTTATAACCCGCAGGGCGGGCGCGGCGCGGGAGAAGGGGCTGCACCGCGCACCGCGCCATGGGGGCCGCGTCGGGCCGCGGGTGGCTGCGGCCGCCGCTGCTGCCTTTGCTGCTGCTGCTGCTGCCGCCACCGCCGCCTGTGGTCCTGGCGCTCGACCCCGCGTTGCAGCCGGGGAACTTTTCCGCCGACGAGGCCGGGGCGCAGCTCTTCGCAGAGAGCTTCAATTCGAGCGCGGAGCAGGTGCTGTACCACAGCACGGCCGCCAGCTGGGCGCACGACACCGACATCAACGAGGAGAACGCGCGGCGCCAGGTGGGCGCGCGGGCCCGGGGGGGGGGGCGGGGCCCGGGCGCCCAATCACAGGCGGGCGGCCGGGCGCGGGGGGGCGGGGAGTCACCGCCCCGCGCGCGCCCCCGGCCCCTGAGCGGTGGGGACCGGGCTGGGCCAGCCGGCCTCCCCGCTAACCCCCCACCCCAGCGCCGTCCCAGCAGACAGGCCGTCGGTTCCCTAGCACGGTGCTGGGCACATGCTCCTGCCCAGTAAGGAACCGAATGGATGAGGCTGGCCCCTCTGACCCCGAGTCCCTCCAGGTGGCAGCGCCTGGGGATGACGACGGGCTGGGTCCGCGGCAGTCTTCGCTGAGGGTGCCCGCTCTGCTCTGGGTTCTCATCCTCTCCGGCCGCAACCTACCCCTCTCTCACTGTGCCTGTCACCACTCATCACTGTTCACACTCTCTTCCCCCGCCTCTCTTCTGGCCCCAGTTTCTGCTCCACCGCCTCCCTGAGGCAGACTCCCCCAGTTCTTCCCCCCGCCCCGCCCCGAGGGCCCAGGAGGAGGGAGCCGTGCTCCCACAAGCCCCAGTCTCCTGAAGCCCTTGGCCTTCCTCCCCTCCCCCGCGCCACGGCTTCCCCTATTTACCCTCTCGTGCCCTCCTGGTACCCACAGGAAGAGGCAGCCCTGCTCAGCCAGGAGTTTGCAGAGGTCTGGGGCCAGAAGGCCAAGGCTCTGTTCGACCCAATCTGGCAGAACTTCACCAATCCCACGCTGCGACGCATCATCAGTGCCGTGCGCACCCTGGGCCCTGCCAACCTGCCCCTGGAGGAGCGGCAGCAGGTGGGCCTGGCAGAGGGGTGGAGGCCACACTTGACCCGGGTGCCCTCATTGCCCCGGGGGGGTGGGGCCTGGCAGGGAGGGACCCTGGGATCTCTACCGGCCCCGACTGTAGGGGAAGCCCGGCAAGCACAGAATGGATTCCTGAAGTACTGATTTTCCTTGGAGCTGGAGTGAGAGAAGTTCATTTCTATCAAAGCAAGTATTATGGAGCAGAAAGCAAAATTCAAGTAAAGAGTAAAGGATGAAACAGGGGTTTTCAAACTTTCTCCATAGGTGGTTTGTTTTATGGGCTTCCTCAGAAAGATTGGCAAGGGCTGAGAAGGCATCAAGGTCAGAGAATGAGAGGGATTTGCCCTCGCTCAAGGTGGTGGCTGGGCTCAGAATTGAACCCTGGTCCCTAATTCTCAGGACACTAGTTTCCCAGGCTGCCTCCACTGGAAGGGGAATCTGTGCATTCATGCTCAGCTGTGCTCTGGGTGCCACAGCGTGGCCTTGCCCTAGCCACGTCCCCCTCTCCGGGCATCTCCCCTTTTCCTCCCAGCAGAAAGAGGAGAGGGGGCCAGATTACCTCCAAGGGCTGTTCATCGCTAACATTTTCTCAACTCTAACTCCCCAGTACAACTCTCTGCTAAGCAACATGTCCAGGATTTACTCCACCGCCAAGGTCTGCTTCCCCAACAAGACTGCCACCTGCTGGTCCTTGGACCCAGGTACGGCCCTGTGTCTACTCTCTCTGTCTTCGGGGGCTTCCTACCCTTCCCCATCGACCTGCTGCACTTAGGAGGATGGCGTGTTTTTGCAGAGAGAGTGGGTAAACCCAAAGGCATTAACCTCCAATTGGGACTGGACTGCCAGATGCCCCCAGACCCCTGCTCCTCCAGGCAAACTGATTTCTGGAATCTCCAGCCTCCAGCCCCCGCTCCACCCCCACCCTCATGTGTGCTTTTTCCTCTCCCATCACAACCGGCTTTCCTCCTGGCTGCCTGGTTTTCCCTTTCGTGGGTCCTTTCATTCCCCGCAAGAGCCCTCCACAGGCCTTAGACCCCTCATGGCTTCCCTTGCAAACCTCCTCCTCTCCCCCCCCACCCCCACCCCCCCACCACGTACCAGGCAGCCTTGAGGTCAGCCGCTCCATCCAAGGAGCCATGAAGGGTCTGCCTGGGTTTCAACTTCTGGGTGTCCTCTTTGTGTCAACCACCTTAGATAATCATTTCCTGGGAACCAGGACCCTGCCTGGCTGCTTACTTTATATAGCTCCCAGTCCCATCCTGTCCAGCTTGTAGGTTGCCCTTGGCTTTGAGGGTATCATGATGCTGAGGAAGTAGGTGGAGATGGTGAGGACCAGTGCGGGAGCTCTGGTGAAGGCTATTGCTGACTTCAACGCAGAAGCCTCCGAACTGACCCTGCTCACCTGTGTCTCAGAGCTCACCAACATCCTGGCTGCGTCGCGAAGCTACGCCCTGCTACTATATGCCTGGGAGGGCTGGCACAACGCTGTGGGCATCCCGCTGAAACCCCTGTACCAGAACTTCACCGCCCTCAGCAATGCGGCCTACAGGCAGGATGGTGAGCATGGCCGCCCTGTCTCTTCTGTGGGCCTTTCCCTCTCATCTTCTGTCTCCATTGAGCCCCGCCCCCTGAGGCAAGCAGAGCGGCTCTTACAATGACTCCATACACTGGTCCAAGGTCACACAGATAGTGGATGGCGGAATGGGCATTAGCCCCATCCGCCCTCATGCCGCCGCTCCTGGCACTCCTCCCAGCCCTAGGGCTCAACTTTGCCTCTCCTGCTCTCTAGGATCTGTTTAGCTGGAGTTGGAGCAACCCCTAGTTAGAAGATTGTAGAGCAGCAACCCCCAAGCTCTCCCTTCCAGCTAGCAGGCAGACACACTGGCCCTGAGCCGGGAGAATGGCCAGGTGGTAGCTGGGAGGCGGAGGTGCCAGAGCCTGGGGCCTGAGCTGCACCCCAATGCCACCCCCGGCTAGGCTTCTCAGACACAGGGGCCTACTGGCGCTCCTGGTACGACTCCCCCACCTTCACGGAGGATCTGGAGCACCTCTACCATCAGTTAGAGCCCCTCTACCTGAACCTCCATGCCTACGTCCGCCGCGCACTGCACCGCCGATACGGGGACAGATTCATCAACCTCAGGGGACCCATCCCTGCTCACCTGCTGGGTAAGGACCTGGCCTTGCCGCCACACATGTCCAGGGTCATCCTCGTCGTGTGTCACATTTCAGAGCACCGCACTGCTCGATCCTCTGCACATGAGCCCATAAAGCAGGTGATCCTTCTCATGGTCACTATTGTTCCTACTTTTCAGATGGGGACCCTGAGGCTTAGGGTGCACGAGTGACTTGGCAGAGGGCAGAAAACTATTAAAAGGCAGAGCCAGGAGTCACACTGAAGGCTTTAGCTCCAGGTCCAGTGGAGAAGGAAAAATAAGCCTGGTTTACGCCCCAGGAAGCCAGCCCTGTGGCCCTGCGTCAGGGTTGGGAGGCAGGGACCCTGGCACGGTCAGAAAGGACCCAGCAGCATCACCTGGGCTCACACTTGGCCTCTGCCAGCCCCAGGGAATGCAGAGCACTCGGGAGTGTGGGTGGGACTGATGTGTGAGCCAGCTGAGAGGGCTGTGGCCCTGCAGCGCCCTGGGTCCAGACACCAGGCGCCCAGGGTGCTGTTCGGTGACACACATGGGGAAGCAGGCACTGGCTGGACTCGGAGGCAAGCTGTCTGGCTCCCCTCCTCTGTCTAGGGGACATGTGGGCCCAGAGCTGGGACAGAATCTACGACATGGTGGTGCCTTTCTCTGACAAGCCCAATCTTGATGTTACCAGTACCATGGTGCAGAAGGTAAGCTCGGAGTCAGGCCAGGTGGGGGCCACAGGAGGGAATCAGACATGAGGAGAGGGACAGGAAGGGACCTCAGTCCCTCCCTTTCTACAGAGCAGCAGCCTGGAGTGTATGTCCAAGCCATGAGCTGGGGTCTGTGTCCTCGTCCTCGCCGAGGGGCCAGTCATCCTTCCGGGGCCCCTCGGGGGCGGGGTTTGTGAGCAGCGGTCCATCCGGCTCTAGCCAGCAGGGGCCGGACGTCTGGGAAGGGAGGCCACAGAGCAGAGGTGCTCTTCATGAGCAGGGAGCTGAGCTGGGTGGGGGACCA